>NC_072020.1:30266696-30531696 GCF_027791375.1 Indicator indicator
TTTGAAACTCCCCTGCCCCTGCTCCCACCCTGTTCCATCAGAGGAAAGGCTGAAGGAAACACAACCTGCACTGCAAAGGGTAAACTGAAAGGGTAAAACAGTGCTCAAGGGGCTCAAAGGCACATTCCCATGCCTGATTTGGCCTGTGGCTTTGCTTTATGGATTAATCTCCTGCCATGTTGTCTGACATGTTGACCTTTGTCTTCTATCTCCTAAAGACATCATAGGCAGAAAGAAAGATGTGTCTCTGTGTAAAATCACAAACTATAACAGAAACGCTTTTAATCTTCTACATATAACAAAACTTTTTGTCCAGCTGGATGCAAGAATTGCTTAATGGCATGCAGTCCTACTGGCTGCAGAGCCTCAATGTGCCTGGCATTATTTCCATGACTCAGCAAGCAGCTCTCTCTCTCATTCTACATTAAATATGATGCCGAGTACCACACTAAATACAAAACAAATCTGGGCCACTGTTTGTGAGCAAAGTAGGAGTGCAAGTAATACCACCAAACATCTCTTTGACTTTCTAGGTACAAATCTCTTAAACGCAGCCAAAGAAATTATTTGCATGGCATTAAGCCATTTTAAAATTTTGATAAAAATTATTTTTCAAAAATGGCAACATAATTCACATGTGAAGCTTAAAGATATGTACCATAAACCACTTAGGAGCTTTTCAGGTATTACAAAACACAATAGAAAAACAGTGTTGAAACCAGAAAATGTCACCTAAAATGAAGCACTCAAATCTACATGGAAGCCCTCCTCCAAGCAACAGGACTTTGAAAATACCAAGCTATTAGGAAGTCCTATTAATTTCAGTGTATGACAGTCAAGCCAAATACTTTTACCATATTTTCAGTATTCATTTAAATTCTGGATCTCTCCAGGGAGACCTAATAGCAACCTTCCAGTACCTTAAGGGGGCCCATAAGAAGGATGGAGAGAGACTGTTTGCAAAGGACAGCAGGGACAGGATGAGAGGCAATGGCTTCAAACTGGAGCAGATTCAGTTTGGATGTTAGGAACAAGTTCTTCACTATGAGGGTGGTAGAACACTGGAACAGGTTGCCCAAGGATGTGGTTGAGGTCCCTTCCCTGGAGATATTCAAGGTGAGGCTGGACGAGACCTCGGGCAGCCTGATGTAGTTGGGGATGTCTGGATGACCTTTGGATTGGATGATCTTTGGAGGTCCCCTCTGGCCCAGACCATTCTATGATTCTATGCTTTTGCATCTGGCTGCTTTCTGATTAGAAAACTTTTGTTTCTTTTAATTATAAAGCAAAAGAATTAAAAACCTTGAAAGAAATGCCTGTGATGCAGCCTGGTACTTTGCACATTAACTCGGCATGTATACAACTCAGACATGCAACAATTCTATTTTTTGCTGAAGAAAAACTCTCAAGGTTGAATAGTCTTCTAAAGAAGGGTTCTTCAGTATTTGCTGATAACAGCATTCCCCTCATATTGGCTGTTTAAACACTCCTCAAATACAGCCATTTTCCTTATAAAGTGAAAACCCACAGTGAGGGGAAAAAAAAAAGCACATCAGTTAAAGAAAGGATAGGCTGTGGAACTGGACTCTGGACTTCTAGTCCAGCAGCAATTTTTTGTTCATCACAGCTTTCTCTGTGATAACCCTTGGAAACATCAGAATATTAACCTGAAAATGAGCATTTCTGGTTGTTCGGCAGAGCCTGTGAACCAATCAACACAAGTCAGTTTGGAAATTTAGGAGGGAGATTTTCACACATGTCATTTTGCCTTCTTCAGCAAGAACTCACTTGTGTCAGTATGAGGATGATGAGAATTTTAGTAGCACATACGTGGATAAAACCAAGGACCAACTTACCCCCTCGTCCTGGGAGAGTGGGTTGTTGATGATCAAATCTTGCTGTCCAGCTTTCCGAGGGTTTGTAATGTGCTGGGTAAAACCAGAAACAAAACATCAGATCCTCTTTTTGTCATATACTCTAAATATTAATACAGTAACACCTGACAGTGGCTTTCCATTACCTAAACAGGGCCTATAGGAGGATGAGGCAGGACTCTATCAGGGAGTGTAGTGATAGGATGAAGTGTAACAGTTTTAAATCAAAAAGGGTAGATTTAGATTACATGTAATGAAGAAATTGGATGGAACAGAGATGGAACAGGTTGCCCAGAGAAGTTGTAGATGCTTCCTACCTCGAAGTGTTCAAGGCACTGAGCATGGGGCTTTGATTTAGTGGAAAGTATCCCAGCCCATGGCAGGGGGTAGAACTTGATGACCTTCAAGATTCCTTCCAACCCAAACTGTTTGATCTATGTCAAAGTATGAGAGTAGAGAACCTATTTTGTACCAACTTACAATTTCTTTGATCTTATTGTAAGAAGTTCTTAAGTCTGAAGTTGTTTTAATCCATTGACTTCTGTCTTGGGGTAGAACCTCCAGAAACAACTACCAACGAAAAAAGTACATTAAGTTTCATCAGTTTAACATACACATCTTACCAGACAGCATAAATCATTTCAGAAAGGAGGAGCATTTACTCTACACTTTAAGAAAGCAGACATACAAAATACTCCTGGCTTTAGTACTTTCTAGTCAGTAAATAAGAAGCTACAAACAACAGCAGTTCTAGATACAAAATAAAGCAACTGCAGCCACAAACTCAAGCTTTGTAAAGTGTCACAACTTCAGTAAAGTTGTTTGAGACTTCCATGGGAGAAACAAAATGCAAAGAGATGAAAATAAATAGACAAAACTTGAAGATATTTAAAAACCACTGATGAGTTAATGCAATATGCTTAAAACCAAATACCAACACAGATTAGAAACTGAGCACACAGATGTGTAGTCTAGCTAAGAAATATGGAAATGGAAAATCTTAAATCTATGGACAAGAAACATGTTCTAGACAGTTAGAAGAGTTGATTTTGCAAAAAGCCTTTGAGAATGTTCTTTCACATTTCTGTTTCAAAAGGGTTAAGAAGGAACATCGATTAGAAAATATGACTTAATCATCTATAAAAGCAGGAAAAAAAACCCAGGGAATTTTCTGGGTTTCATATGCTTTATTCCCATGTTACTATTTCAGAATTTTAAAACATAGATAATATTTTTTCAAATGGGCAGTTTAAAACAGAGTTCTAACTCATACCGGGGCATACAAATAAACTCAGTCCTATTCCTAAAATAAAACCACTCCTTGATTTAATTCATGGACAGTGAGGGACTTGATGCTTTCATTAGTTTAGGGTTTTGACTTACAATGTGGAGACTCTAGAATACTTGCATATTCAAGTATTGAGACTCAAGAATACTCAAGAATACAAGTATATTGGTAAAACAATGTTGTGGCCTCCTGAAGAAAAGTATTTTCATTAACTTTAATCTTCTTCAATGCCACATACATTTCAAATTTCTTTTATTCATATAGAAAGAGCGCTTTCATTTTCTTCTTATAGGTCTTTGTGCCAAAATGAAGCTTGAGAAATTCCAAAGCTTAGTCATTTAAATGATTATTGCTAACATACAGCAACTCTACTAGGGCAATTGTTCTCTACTGTGAGAGTGCAGTACAGAAGACCTGGTGACAGTGTAATAACATTCTTTACATCTTTGAATAGCATCTCAGTATTTACTTTGCTTTCTTTCTCTGTTCCAACCCCTGCGACTTTAAAAAATATGGTAAGAGACTTCTGAGGGCCTGATGTGTTTCAAGACTGGAAGCCCTGGCTTCCCTCTCTATCCAGTCATTGCAAGGATTGGTCTTCATTTTCACATTTCACTGGGAAAATCTGAGAGCAGAAGCATCAGACAGATTTTAAAGGAATCCCAAGTTCCAAACCATAAACCGCGAGACAAACTTCCTTTTCGTAGGAAGGTACCAACCTTTGAACAACTTCTGAGAAAGCTATGTGTTGTCTTTGAGTTGGAAAGAATGTAAACACCTTGTAACTGAAGAGAAAGACTAGGCAGAAGTTGAGTGGATATGGTGAGAAGCTTCTTTGCCAGTATTAACCTATTGTATGCTTTGCTTGGACCCATGTCAGTGGAAGGATAGCCAGCTGGGATGGGACAGCTCTGTGTTAGAAAAGTAGATAAGCTGACTATGTGACAGAGTAGGAGGCTTTGGCTTGGCTTTGCTTTTGCTTGGCTTTGCTTTTGCTTGTGCTTGGTGCTTTTCTTAGCTGCTTAGGCAATAAATGCTTTGGCCTTTTGCAATAAGTCTTCTCATCTTGTCTTCACCTGGAAACATCTTGGCATGCAGCCTGTGGAGAATAGTGCTCGCTGCCGTTATACCTTTTTATTTCCAGTGTATGCCTTCATTGCACAGAGAGATGGCTGTGTGGCACCCAATCCTAAACACATCACATAGCACAGAGATGTTTTTTCATAGGAATCTTTTGCTATCACTTGCAAGTCATATTGAGGCAACTCAATACGATTAGCAAATGCCCTATGAATTCTAAAAATGAGTAAAAAAAAAAACCACCGGGATGAAGTCTCTCGGAAAATTCATGATTCTTTGCATCAATAATCTTCCAGCACATCAGGTAATGTGTTGATATATTGCAACCAGAAACTGTAAATAAATATTTTTTCTTCTTACCTTCCAGCAAACACTACGGAACCTGCTGCTTCTCAGCTGCCCATTAATCCCCTTCAGCCGTATTGTTGCCAAGTAATTGTTGTTTACAAATAGTTCTTCCCATTCTTTACTGTGTGAAAAAGCAAAAAGAATGAACATTTAAACAAAACAAAAGCAAAAAAAAAAAGGTTTAGCTGATTTAAGGACTATATGACACTACACAATTTTGGATAAACAGAGGAAAGGAACTTTTTTTTTTTAATGTATAAATTTAGTTGTGTAGCATTTCTAAACGCATGGCTGTCTTTTTGGACACATTTCTTCTTTGGATTTAATGAATATGTAGATCGCTATAATTATGCCAGCTAC
Organism: Indicator indicator; assembly: GCF_027791375.1. Taxonomy (NCBI): domain Eukaryota; kingdom Metazoa; phylum Chordata; class Aves; order Piciformes; family Indicatoridae; genus Indicator; species Indicator indicator. Next base: position 30,271,647 of record NC_072020.1, read on the forward strand.
TGAAATTCATAATGTCTATGGAGGCTATTCCATTTCCTCTAAAATGTTGGTACTGCAGTTCAGTGAATAAACAAGAAAAATGAATATTAATATAAGCACATTCATGTTTCAGCTGTAGACAAAGAAGTACCTATTCCAAAAATATGCAACAGAAAAGTACACTGTTGACTACGAGCTCCTCACATGACGTATCTGCTTAAATGAACCTTCTTTTCTTCTTAATGTCAAGCTGGGCAGTTAAGCATAATAGAAGATGACTTTCTTTAACATTTAGTGCTATTTACTATTGAAATCACTCCTACTTCTTTCTACATGATCAGTTTTAAAATTTTAACAGGTGCTAGCAAATTTAAAAAAACATCAAAAAATTAAAAAGCCTCACTGTATAAACTGTTAAAGGCAAGCTTGAGTACCTTGCAGTACCTATGGCTGACTAGATAAACAACCTAAATATGCCTCCCAGGCATGCAGGCACCAGGGGCCTAACACCTGTGCCTCATTAATATACAAGTAAATCTGCTCTACTGGGAAACAATTGGAAATTAATTGTCCCAAACCATCTACTGAGTTTGAATAAAAGAATTAAATCTGTAATTCCTGCACCTTCTACTAAAATTAATCTCAAGAACAGCGTAAGGCATTTGATGGTCTTAGTAGCCCAAGACTAGCTCACAGACCTTCTGCAACTACTCTAAAACCCAAAGGGTAATTTCAGTGTAGAGATTTGGGTCATGTGCAAGGAAATGTGTTTCAGATTTATTTTCAATGTATGTCCTTAAGGTGAATGTCTCCTTCTCCCACTGTCACATGGGAGACCATTACTTCTCCCTGGGAGACCAAATGAAACCAGAAAGAGGGAAACTACTATTGTGACTCCAGGCTAAGATCTCACCAGATTTCCTTTACTGAGGAGGGTCACAGAGTGGATTATACTAAATGGCAACAGACTCTGTTTTAGCAAGCTGCCCTAAATATATGCAAGCTAAACTTAAGATATTTTTGGCCTTTTAAGCTGAGTTATGAGGATTTTAAAGCTACTTTTAGATAATACTTGTTTGGTTTCAGAACAGAATTACACAGTAGAGTTGTTGGGAATAGTTGGGGGATGGACTTGGCAAGCCAAGAAATTATGATCCTGTTTCTTTGAGATGGGAGCACTGTGTCCAGTATTGGGCTCTCCAGTTCAAGAGAGACAGGGATCTCTGGATCTCTCTGGAGACTGGAGAGACTCCAGTGGAGAGCTACGAGGATGATACTGGGACTTGAACATCTCCCCTATGAAGAAAGATTGAGAGACATGGGGCTGCTTGGAAGAGAAGGCTGAGAGGGGAATCTTATCAATGGCTACAAAGATCTGAGGGGTGGGTGTCAAGATGAAGGTGATAGTCTCTTATTGGTGGTGCCTAGTGATAGAACAAGGAACAACAGGTACAAGCTAGAACACCTCAACATGGGGACACATTTCTTTACATTTTGTGTTTGTGAATGCATCACCTTCGAGGTAGAATCGTTTCCTAAATAAATTGGGTATTTACTTCTGGGCCTTGATTCTTAATTACTTTGAAAAATGAAGGTACTCTGGATATAAACAAAGACAACTAAAGCAGCCTGAGCAGTAAGGGGTGCTTTAGCTTCTGCAGTATTCCCAAGTGAACCAAAATAGCAATGCGTAACTCCAATGGTGTGGGGCAGATTTCATCCTCCCCTCTTCCCTTCTGCCCTCCCTTCCTCCCTGTCTCCCATGTGCCTTCCCTTTCTGCATCAAGCACCCTATGATTGTTTGATTGTTTACCAGGATTCTGTCTCCTTGAAGTACAACGTATGGTATATAGCAGACACAGCTTGAGAAAAATCTGAGCTTTTTGTTCACAGTCACTTTTACTTCTGTAACCACAGCATATTATACCTAGCTAAACAACCCTCCTGTTTCTATCATGCATAATATTCATGTGCCATTGTAAATTTTGTAGCATCATTGGCCACTTGTAACTACTGCCAAGCTGCCTCCCTAAGGTAGTGATGCTTCAAGAGTGACACGTTCCCCTTGCACATCACGACTGGTCAGACTCTGAAGCTATTCACATTGTTCTGCAAGTGGATGACATTCCCACAGTATCCCTGAAAATGCCATATGTCAGTTGAGTTAGCAAAAGGTTTCAATGAGTGTAACAGCAAACACAAAGAACAGGGAGGAATGAAATTGTGTTATTTTCTCATCAGCTGCTGGGAGTGATTGCTATGGAGTGTTAGTACAGATACTACGCTTTGTCTTTCCCCCCCCCTCCCCTCTAATTTACAATGCAATTCCAAACACATTTTGAACAAAATCATATTTAAAACAGCCAAAAGAAAACTGGCAAGATCATATCTCCCCTGTATCTCCCCATGGCTGCTCAGATCACTAGAAAGAAAAGTTAAAAGCAACTGGAAAAAAAAAAGAAAAAAAATTACTTGGAAGCTGGTATCTGCTTCATTTTTAGTAGAGCTGAATGATATCTAGAATCTTTTCTGAACTGCATTCACTAATTCATTTCTCAAATATTTCCACTAAAAGCTAACGAATTAAGCCTTAAAATTCTAGAGACTATTTCAGTAACGGTGTAACATCAACAAGCAATCAGTTCTCAAAAGACAGCTTTTTAAATGAGATAGATATTGGTTTCCAGAGTAGGGCTATCAGCCCTGTTAACCCAGGCTTGCAGAAAACTCATCGGTCAAGGCGGAATGAGCAACGAGGAACGGAACTCGAGTCTACTGCATTCCATTTGCTTCACTGAAGTGAAAGACTTCAACAGCCAATTGGAACCACTTAAACTATGAATGAGCACATGCAATTATTTTGAATCCCTCTAGAGAAGCAAGTGCATAATCAAGTGTTAATGCTACCTTTGGACTGTACATTTAAACAAAGGTGAGCGTCAACATTTTCTGGATGCTTTGCACATATTTTTCATTTCATTTTCTTATTTGAGTACCTTGTCTAATGAACTATCAAACATACTGTGAAGTCTTCATAAGACCTGCAATGGATCAATGTTTCTTGAAGAAACTGAATTTCACATATTGTATCTATGCAGTAACTGTCCCAGGTGAACAGATATTGGTATGAGTTAGGGACAGGTGCAGTGGGAAAAGTGCTCAATAGATATGAATGAAAAAGCAAGCAAACCAATGGAAGCGATGAAGGTGGCAGATTTGTTCTGCCAGGTTTGCTCTTGTCTCTCATCTGTTCCTTTCCATCTTTTAAAACACCCATTTATGTCCTAACTACAAGAGCTTGAGTCTGAACTTTATACTGGGGTCTGTTCTAATAGGCCTATCTTCTTGCACATAAGAAACGAGGTTGATCTCCTAGCAAATCATATTACAAGCTTATTCATTATCCTCTTTCTTTTCAACACATGTTTTGTGGCTCTGATGCTTGTTAAGATAATCACAAACATCAGATCTTCAGAGAGAAAAATACAAAGGTCTGGATGAGAGATTTCTCTCTCTGTGGACACACTGTAAGGAAGGAAGAACAATAAGCAGGACTTTATCTCAGAAAGTCTAAGTAAAATTTTACATGCACTTAGATACCACTTTTGAAAAGGTATTTAAAATCCCTAAAGTTTAGCACCCTCATAAAAGACACTGGAATGCCCTATTGCCCAGCTCTTGAGAAGCAAGTAACTATACACTCTTTCAGAAAAAGTGACACAAATAAAGTAACAAGATGCTGTGGCACAACTGCTCAGCTTACCGTGACAGACACCTGAAAAATAATTTTGGAATTTTGGATTTACTGAGCTGTAGTAGTGCTGGGGAGATGTAACAAAGACTTTCTCTCACTGATAGCAAGTGGAGGAACATCAGCCTCTGGCTCTGCTGCTAAATTTTGATCTACAGCATAATGGCAAAATCAATGCATCGAGCAGAGCCATGCAGAAGAATGCAATGCCCACCTGAGCTCATTACAAAACAAACACTATGTTCAGAAGAGGAAGAAATACAATTGAGGAAGAGTGGTATAGCACAGATAGCAATCACTGCTAGTTAACTTCTGCATTTATTGATTTACAGGATAAAGATGCTGATCTGTACGAATGCAGAACCCAAGTTTAAAGCTAGTGGAAGAAGCATTTTTGTACTATGATGTTCAGACAAGAGAAAAGTCTGTGGAAGAAGATAAAACTCATGGTGAAGAACTTCTTCCTAACATCCAATCAGAATCTACCCACTTCCAGTTTTGCTCCATTCCCCCTAGTTCTGTCAGTCTCTGACACCCTAAAAAGTCCCTCCCCAGCTTTCTTGTAGCCCCCTTCAGATACTTGAAGGTCACAATAAGGTCTCCTGGGAGCCTTCTCTTCTCTAGACTGAACAGCCCCAACTCTCTCAGTCTGTCTCCATAGCAGAGGAGCTCCAGCCCTCTGATCATCCTTGTGGCCCTTCTCTGCACCATCCAGGTCCTTCTTGTAATAGAGGCTCCAGAACTGGATACAGTGCTCCAGGTGGGGTCTCACCAGAGTGGAGTAGAGAGGGAGAATATCCTCCCTTGACCTGCTGGCTACCATTCTCTTGATGCAGCCCAGGATCTGGTTGGCTTTCTGGGCTGCAAGTGCAAGCTGCTGGCTCATGTTGAGCTTCTCATCCACCAGCAACCCCAAGTCCTTTTCTTCAGGGCTGCTCTCAAGCCAGACCCTGCCCAGCCTGCACCAGTGCTTGGGATTGCGCCGACTGAGATGCGAGACCTTGCACTTGGTCTCGTTGAACTTAACGAGGTTGGCTTTGGCCCAGCCCTCCAGTCTGTCAAGATCCTTCTGGATATGGACAGTCTGATAGAAATCCTAAGAAAACTGTTGAGCAGTGCTGCCAGCATTGGCAAAATAATTTTTCAAAAGTGGTATGACTGCACTCCGAAAAATACATTTCGCTTTTTCTACCATTTCTGTTCATCTTCAGAACGCACTTTTTCAAATGTTGAAACCCAAACCTGGCTCCCCTGAGGTACTCCATGAAGCAACAGTCTACAGAACAGCCCAGCACGAAGAAGAAAAAAAAAATCTCAAACTGCTGTGTTGTGTGTTTTGCAATATAAGGTCTTCATTGATAGGAACACCAATAAATGAATGTACTACCTATGTTTAAATAGAGGCGAGAGTTCTTTTCAAACATATTCATGTAAATCCAAGAAACATGCATAGGTTGTATTATTTATTATGCTACAAAATCAACAGTTGAGAAAAAAAGGGAGGCAACAGCCAAGAAGGTAATAAAACCAGAGTTGATTCTGTAAAAAATGGGGGAAAAATAATGGAAAGGTAGTATTGAGTAATAAGCAGTAAGATTCTGAACCAAACCGCTTCTGAAACGCACAGACTTTTATTTGCTACCCTGAAAATTCACTTGACAGCCTTAATGTGAAGGCTTATCAAACTGCTTGGAAAATATATGTATTTTCCTGTTTCCTCAACTCCTGCCTCAGGATATGAGGCAGAGTTAAGAGCCATGTAAGTGTGAATACGCACGGCTGAGCTGCTGGGAGGCTCAACATTCAAAGGGCAGATTTCTCTAAGCAGTTCAGGTCTTTTGCCTGACACACAGTTAAAAAGGTTTGTGTGGAGAAAGGTAAAAATCACCTTCTGAAGTAAGCATCCTAGCAAAAACTTAAGGCTATTAGCTAGCAATGCTTTTGAAGTTACTGCTCTGTGTGTGGTCAGGGAACGGAAACAAGGCTGCTCTGGCAGCAGGATGCCAGCATGTCTCCTAGCATTGGATCTGGTGCGGAACCACAAAATACCTTTCTCCATTGAAAGGCTGAAAGACCTGGGGCTCTTTAGCCTGGAGGAGAATGAGAGGGGATCTTATCAATGTGTATAAATACCTAAAGAGCAGAAGTCAAGAGGATGGGGCCAGGCTTTTTTCAGTGGTGCCCAGTGATAGGACAAGGGGCAGTGGGTACATAGTAGAACATAGGAAATTTCACTTAAACATGAGGGTGATGTAGTACTGCAGCAGGCTGCCCAGAGAGACTGTGGAGTCTCCTTCTCTGGAGAATTTCAAAACCTGCCTGGATGCATTCCTTTGCTACCTGATCTAGGTGTACCTGTGTTAGCAGGGTGGTGGTTGGACTAGATGATCTCCAGAGATCCCTTCCAGCCCCTACCACTCTATGATTCTATGATATTCCAAACTGTGCACTTTGCCGTGGTGGTGCTCAGCCAAAGGACCAGGTTTGGCCCTGGGAAAGCAATTAACTTCCAAGCCTGAAACAGTAGAAGAATTCCTGTAAGAGACATTTCAAACTCTCTATTTCATCAGCTCGCTCTCCTCTACCCATTACTTTCTGCACAAATTTACAGAATGGTGTAACAAAACGTAGATACTATGTTCAATTACTTTTATTTTCATATTGTAACCAATTTACCAGTTGCAAAGTCAAAACTTCCTAGTTTAAATCCTCCCAGCACCTTTGGAATTTTAGCAGGTACATGCAGAACACTTACTTTCTCATTCTCCTGATTAGGATTCCCCTCTGCTCATTTTACCCTTTTGCTTTTTCATATCCACAGCTAACCAAAGGTCTGATTATATGAACAGCCTTATTATACGAACAGACTTGTAGGGGAGAAGGGTGAGTAGAGAAGCATGGTGGGGGGGGGCATTTGAGACCTGGGTTTTGGCCTGATTTGGAGGGAGGTTGTCTGGTGTCTAAGGAATTTGTAAGGCATGTCATAAGACAAGGAAGAAGTAGTTGTCATTAAGGACCTGAAACCCTATGTGCAGTACACTTTTGCTGAGATCCAAACATTTTGTCTTGGGTTTAAGGAGCGACACAGAGCCTGGAGAAGAGGAGACTTAGAGGGGACCTTATCACTCTCTACAACTACCTAAAAGGGAGTTGTAGTCAGGTGGGGGTCAGGCTCTTCTCCCAGGCAACTTGTGACAGGACAAGAGGGCATGGCCTGAAGCTGTGCCAGGGACATTTAGGTTGGATATTAGGAAGCACCTCCTGACAGAAAGGCTGATTAGGCACTGGGGTGGACTGCCCAGGGAGGTGGTGGAGTCACCATCACTGGAGGTGTTTAAGAAAAGCTTGGATGTGGCACTTGGTGGCATGGTTTAGCTGATGTGGTGGTGTTAGGTCATAGGCTGGACTTGATGATCTCAGAGGTCTTTTCCAGCCTCAGTAATTCTGTGATTCTATATGAAGCTTTGGCCTAAGCGGATTCTTTGGTAAGTGTGTCCGTGGTGGATTATGAAGCTTTTTGTATTTGATATGCTTTGCACTGTAGTATGTAGTCATGAATAGCATTTCCATTTAAACTTCCCACTCTATCCAATCCAGTGGTCCAGTGTGGAGTGTTTTCTTTAACTCATTTGAGAAGGGTTAAAGAGTTCTGTCTCACTCCTTAAACCCAAGACAAAATGTTTGGATCTCAGCAAAAGTGTACTGCACATAGGCTTTCAGGTCCTTAATGGCAACTTCGTCTTCCTTGTCTTATGACATGCCTTACAAATTCCTTAGGACACCAGACAAGGAATGCAGAGTACATCATCTGTGGAAGGAAGAAGTCAATAAAAGAAGTTTGACAAGATGGAGCTGGAAATTATATAATGGTCTTTGAGCAGAAAAAGAAAGTAATTTTGAAGGAACTCATGGAAAACCAGAAATCTTCTAAGCTCTCAGCACGTAAGACAGTGATCTTCTTGGATGTGGAGAAAAAAGGTGTTAAGATGAAAAATGTCATCAGTGTAATGAGTCTTTGGCTAAAAATATGAGCTCTACAAGATGGAATTGCTAATATCTTCAAAACCATGGACAAAATGAGAATACTGGCACAGACTACCATGTTCAGAGAAAGATTACAAGCACATTCACAATGTAATCTTTCAGAAGAATCACAAAATTCAAGGACAGAGTTTATAGGCTCTCAGGTAAAATTAACTTCTACTGAAAAGGCCTCTTTGCACATAAATGGCATCAACCAGAATGGGGTCCCACAAGCAGCTCTATGTAGGACAAACATGGATGCCATTTCTACTGCTTCCTTGTGGAAAGACAGAAAGGATGCAAGCACTGAATTCTCCTTACAGAGTGGAGGTGCAGTGCATTTCACTGCTTCACTCTCTGTTCTCAAAGGTATTTGAAAAATCCAACAGAAGCAAGCTTGTTCTTTATAGCTCTTGATTCTGTGTGGACACATAGTGGACAAAGTTAGGGAAAACAGGTGAAAATCACACAAGCATGGCTTAAAAGTGAAACAGTAAAGAAATATCACCTGTGTATGAATGAGATAAATAGCATTATGTAGATGAAAAGGGGCTCCTTCTTAGTAGACTAAGGCAAGACAGTGGAAGTTGTCTACATCTTCACAGAGTCACAGAATCAGAACTCACACTATGTTTAACACCTAAGAACAGAGGCTGTGTAGCCATTTCTAGCTCAGCTGCCAAGAAAAGCCATCGGTCAAAGAGGAATCAAAATAGTTTCACTGCCTGCTTTTCAAAGGGGGTAGAACACGGAGGAACAGCTTGCACCCCTTGCAGTCTTGCTTCTGTATGCTCTGTATCAGTCCTGTGGTTGCTGGCTGGCACACAAGAAACATGCCTTAGCCAGCAGGACCACATTGCCTTTTTGCAGTAAGAAAGAAAACATCTGGTAAGCAGAATCTGTAAGAAGTCAGGGGAAGAAAATGAAATACCAAAGTCTTTCTTACACTAGATCTGTCTATTTGAAATATCAGTTGAAGAAGGAATATATATTGTCTACACAACCCACAGCTTAGAGCAACCATCACTTGTCATAGGGTTTAAGCCACACAAGAAAGAACTTTACCTTGATTTGAGGGGTAGAAATTAAACTTACATACAAGTGCAGAGATGTATTAAGAAATTACCCAGCATAATAGTCATGAATCTCTGAATCACAAAGGAAGTTAACAATACAAGTATGAAAAGCGAGCTTTTTCTTAGGTTATATATTTATTAGAAGCAGTATTAATGTATGAATCCACCTTGGAAGAAAAGAAGTGTCCTTGAGATGTTAGATTCTATCAGCCAAATTGAATGTCTGCATCAATGGCTCTCCCTAAAAGTCATAATTAGGTCATTAAAATATATTTAGAAAAATAGCCTGTAAAATAAAGTTAAAAAATACTCACCTTCATTTTATTTCATAGGTCACTGTTATACCATCTAATAAGATAATTAAAAACATGCAAGCAGCTGGTACTGAGGCTAAACAGATTAATGTAATAGTCTGTAGTCATATGTGCTGGCAAGGGGTTCACCTCTTTGGCGAGGAGAAGGTCAGCTGCCCTTGGGAAGGCAGGAGAAAGACAGTATTTCTACTTTCCAGTGGCACTGCATTGCAGATACTGAAACTGAAGACCCACACCTATTTTTCTTTTCCTTTTGGTGAAGCTTGACTGATTTGCACATCCAGAAAAGGCTTTTAAAACCATAGCAATATAATAATACAATATAGCAGAATTTAAATGTCTTCCTCAAGCTCCTTTTGTTTTAAAGATGGAAGTTATTTTATGTCTACATCTTTGTTCAAATTTCTCTAATAGTGAACTTCTAATTTTGGTGACAGGGTCCTACAAAATAATTTTCATAATTTCTTCTTGGCAAAGCTTCTTCCCAAGCCCACAAAGAATACTCCCATGAGAGCCTGAAGACCAGACAGAAAATGCTCTATGAGCTGACAGATCACATTCACAAACTCACAGAATATTTAGAGATATATGTCAGTTACTTATGCTTTTCACTTCCAAACTTTATGACCTAAAAGGAAATGTTAACTATCTGAACATAAGCAGCATTAAATCCATGCCATGATCAACATAAGCAAGAATCACAAACTCTAGGGTGACACCATCATATTAAAAATAAAACTAGACAAAGAGTTCTACAGCATCATAAATATATCAAAGGATAATGATCTGACATCCTTTATTAATAAACACATCCACACTCAGAGTCTTGTACTGGATAGTGTAAAATTGTCTTTCAAAACCAAGTGCTGGAATCAAGTAACTACCCCTCCCATTACTGTAGTGAAAACAATATGCTCTTAGGAGCATTTTAGCAGCAAAACATATTAAAAAAAATTTATAAACATTTGGAGTTGCCTCTTCTCCTAGAGAAATTGTAAAGAGACTGCTACTGATAACACATGAAGCACTTTTTGTTTTAGTAAAACTTCCACTAGGATTTTGTATATAGCAGCCTTCCACAAGCATGACATTTACCATGATCCAAATATGCCTTTGTCTCTTTCAGGGCAAAAAGTCACCACCCAGACTTTTTTTAAATACATTGAAACCCACTGAATAAACAAGGCTATCACCAGTTTTATCAAATTACTAACACATTGAAACAATATTCACTGAAAATATCCTAAGACCAAACCTCTAATGAGTCCTTAAAGAAATAACAACCACTTAACATCATTCATTACCTTTCAAGGCACTTTAAGGTTCACTTTTTGTCTTTTGAAAGGTATTACCTGCTCATTTTCACCTAACATCCAGCCTAGAATGCTAACTGTCATGCAATATTCAACCTAACCAGTAAATGTACAACTAGGCTCATTATATGATGGGAGTTGCTTGTCACTGAACAGAATATATTAATTTCACACCTTAAACACTGTAATATTACTTAATAATGGTGCTAGCTTGACAACTGTTAGAAGTCAGAGGTTTCTTTCATATATATACACACACCCATATGATATACTCACATACATATATATGTATACTGTGATATCTTGCTTTATCATCTTGCCTCTAATTATTTAAACAACAATACTCTGGCAGTGGTATGGTATATGGAACTGCTTTAAAAATATTAATTTACTTCAGTTTTGTCAGATAGGGCTGTAGTCCTCTCTGACAGCATACAATTATTATTCAGGAGAGGTCATAGCCAACATTGCACTTTTTATATGCACTTTGGACTCAAAAATATGGATATACAAAGATCAGCTTTAACCTTCACCTATTTCTGAAGCATTAGAGATGGCTGAGGATTCTCTATGGTTTCGACTGATTTAAATCCAGTTTTGGGAGGTTCTCCTCCCCCTCTACTGTGCCCTGGTGAGACCTCACCTGGAATATTGCATCCAGTTTTGGGCTCCCTAGTTCAAGAGAGACAGGGATCTACTGGAAAGAGTCAAAGGGAGGGCTACTAGGATGATGAAGGGACTGGAGCACTGCCCTGCGAGGAGAGGCTGAGAGCCCTGGGGCTGTTTAGTCTGGAGAAGAGAAGACTGAGAGGGGATTTAATGCATGCTTACCAATATCTGAGGGCTGGGGGTCAAGAGGGAGGGGACAGGCTCTGCTCAGTTGCACCCTGGGATAGGACAAGGGACAATGGATAGAAACTCCAGCCCAGGAGGTTCCACCTCAACATGAGGAGGAACTTCTTCACTGTGAGGGTCACAGAGCACTGGAACAGGCTCCCCAGAGAGGTTGTGGAGTCTCCTCTGGAGACTTTCCAGACCTATCTGGATGCATTCCTGTGTGACCTGTGCTAGATTCTATGGTCCTGCTCTGGCAACAGGGTTGGACTTGATGATTTCTGGAGGTCCCTTCCAACCCCTAACACCCTGTGAAGTAAACAGCACCATGTCCTGTCCTCCACTTACTTCTAGCTGTCCATGCTAGCTACTTTCCTTGCACTGGCACCAATAACCATCTGAACTTTTGCAGGCAGACACTGTGAACCAAGCCATCAGAAAGCTCTCTCTACATAGAATGAATAGGTTGGACTAGATTAGGTCCCTGAACTAGCTCAGAGAGATGAGTACTCCTGCAGGAGTGAAGAAGGGGTAGGAAAAAAGGGTCAGACACCAGCCCCACAGCTTACACTCTCATGGAACCAGAGCCTAGCTGAAGCTGGCTTCTTATTCTTCAAGTGTCACACTTTGGCAGGTGTAACAGCTGGGGCTCTTGAATTAACAACTTTCAGGAATAAGTGTCCTGGAATTAGCAGCAGAGAGCTCTCAACTCCTCTCTTGCTGATCTTGCTAAATTCTATCTTGCCTATTTTGCACAGACTGCTTCAAGGTCTCTGTATCTACATGTGGCTCACCTACAAAACACGAAGATTACTCTGGGTGTTTTTTTTTAGCCCTTTTTGAAAGTTAGATAGTATGTTGCATGCATTAGAGAACACAAACATGACAAAAAATTGAGTCAGGCAGACCCCTGAAATGGATCTGCTAAGGTACCCTTCCCCAAGTGAACATGCTAGCTACCCTTGAAGGGTTTTGTATCACCACAAAGTAAGTTTCATTAGAACAGACTTTCTAGGATACAGAAAACTGGAAGGATTTGCAGACCAAACCTCCCCTGTCCCACCATGTCCCTGCTGGTATACCCTTTCTTTCCAACCTTGCTCTCAGTCTATGAAGCTTCCCCTGGGTGTTTGAATCACAACAAACCCTCTAGGTCTTTAGGAAAAGTCTTTGTTTTCAGTGTTCTCAAAACCAGGTCATTCACTCCTCCTCAGCAATCTCTCAGCCTCCAACAAGTTCTCAAGGTGCTGTGTCCCTCCCTGCCAACTCACACCTGAAGACTCCTCGTGTCCAGCACAGCTCACTGTCTGGAAGATGCTGCACATTTCCCACCCAGCTGGCTGCAACCAAGACAAGCCAAACAGGCAGGTTCCTCCTGCCTGCCTGCCTACACCTCTTTGAAGTACAGACTCCAGCAGACTACAAATAACAAATGAGAAAGATGCCATCCATCAATGTTCACTAAATGAATCCCAAACAATAATGTGGTAAGCTTGTTTTACTTAAGCATCAAAATCAGATGCAGTCATTCTGGTTAGCAAAAATGTTACTATTAATTTCCCAGTCACAAGGACAAAGATTTAGCATTTGTTGTAGCGACAGCATGTTTCTGGCTGGAAGATAAAACTGCATTATCTGCTGAATACCTTTCTGTGCTTTCAAGTGCAAGATACCCTCTGGTATGTACTCAAGCAATACTCAAGTTCAAAAGAGTTACTCAGCATCATGTCTCCTTAATTCAGCAGAACTGAGACATTATTTTCCTGTCAGAAAACCTCAGATTTAACAAATCCTGGCTTTGGTTTCTGACCTGAAATAATGAACAAATATTGTTCCATAGCTGCTGTTACTTTGGAGGCAACCAGCAAAGAGATCCCTTGCTGATCCCATACCTTAGCTGCTATGAGCCGAGGTGAGATTTTTCTACTTTATTGAATACTTCTGAGAAAACAAATAAAAATATTTAGGCTTACAAACATCCTGAACTTTCATTAATTAAACATTCTAAACAGTTTTCTCAAAAAAAAAAAAATCCAGAAAACTATTCACATAATTCCTTAATCAAACCCTTCACGTCCTTTAGCCTACTGACAGTTGCAATTTAGGATGTGAAATACTCTTAAACTACATGGACCTGTTCTTTTGCTTTAAATAAGTCATGCTGCTTATTATATTCAAATGTATTAAAATTAGAAAAGAATTGTAAAAAATTACCAACCTGTAAGAAATAAAAGTTCCATCAGAATCTGAAGTGAGGTGTGCACTTCCATTTCCATTTGATCTTCCTAAAACAAAAATAAAACACCTTTATTATGAGACAAACTCTGATAATAAGAAACACAATATATAGATGAGAACTGTGATTGACTTTATTATATGTGGTAACTTTAGTTTATGAGAAAACTTGCATAGGTAATTCTCAACCTTACAGCTTCAAATTCTTACAGCTATCAAGATTGACAACTAGCTCCAGGTTCACTTTAGAGTTTGAGTGTTCTGACAACTTTACTAGCATAAGATTAAAGAGGTATACCATATAAATAGATGATCTAATTCAACTTAAAGTTTGCTAACTGTCTCACAGCCCCACACTCCTGATATCCAGGAGGCACCCTTCTTTGCAGATCAGGCTGCTTTTCTGTTTATTTCAGGATCTTTGCTTACTTCAGACATTCCTTTCAAAATACTCACCCATTCCTTTTGGCATAGAACTTTCCTTCCAAATGTTTTTTTTTTTTTCCCATCTAACTTGGAATGCATTTTTACTGATTTTGATTTAATAACTCTTGCACCTTTGTCTAAAATAAATCCCCAAACTCTACTGCATTTCAGTCTAACATCGGTGAGTTTGGTTGATTTCATTTTGAAAACGGAAATCCTAACTTAATCAATCTTCTTTTTGTTTACTAAATTTAACGAAATTAACAACACCAGAAATTTCATCCAGGAGCTGACCCTCCTATTATTAATAACCATCTGTTCCTTTTTTTTCTTGTATCTTGAAAATAGTCTCCCCTGTTGGGATAGTCTTAAGTAACATGATTTTACATATATTATCCAGCTCCACATCTGATCCTGAGCATTCAGAGAAACAGCTGAACTGTGTTCAACCTCTTTTAAAGCCATATGGCTAGGTGCAATGACACTGGGCATTTTTTGATAGGGACACAGCACATCAAAATGGGTCCTGAATGCAGTACTGCATTTCTACTTAGAAAACTCCTAAGCATTCACCTCTCACACTAGTCAGGCTGAAAAAGAAAACTCATTCACAAAGCTAAGTTAACATGCTGAAAAATAGCTTTTTGGAAGTCTTTTCTAGAATGGTAACATGACCTTCTTCCTTTCTGAGGAATGAGGTTTAAGAATACCTCAAACATTTGAAGGCCTTTATCATCTTTCAACTACACCATTAGTCCTGCTTGAAGTGTTAACAGGACCACAAAGAAAACCAGAATCCTGGTGGTAGAAGTTGTTCTTTCATCATGATCCCACGACAAAGGGATCTTCAGCCTCCTAAGGATGTCCTTCACAAAGTACTCTCAGTGTAGCTTGCTTTATTCTGAAGCACTTTCTGAAAGGCTGGTGATTCCCTTTACTAAAATGACCACCACATTACTTTGTATACCTGCTGAGAATGATTCTCATGTTTACAGAAGTTATTGTTGGGAGATTTTTTTTGAGAGCTGTTTTCGCTGTTCCATCATACCATTAAGCAACAGGTACCAAAACTCAATAGCAGTAGGAACATTCATTCAGCTCTCAAAAAGAGGGTTTAGTGGAGTGGGAATTTCCATGGTTGTTTTCTTGTTCCATCCTTTTTCTGACAGATATGTCTGTTATGACATCTTGAAAGATGTGAAAAAGTTGAAAGTGATAAAAATGATAAAGCAAAATATTCACTGACTTAAAAGTAGATTCCCTCAACTTTGCCTCCTATTATCTCAAAGTTCTTTAAGCAAATCCTGGTACGTCTTCATAGTCAGTAATACTTAAGCACAAATGGGTTAATAACTAATTCACCAACTAATGAACTGTGGGAATCCAGAGACTGGACAACCTCTCTTCAGGTAAATTCCAGTTATTCCTCCTTTTAAAAGATACAGAGACCTCCCAGTAGAACTGCTAAGGTTACTTGTATATTCCTCAGTGACAATGACACACGGCTGGTAAAATTAGGTTGTATACCAAACAGTTATGAATATAAGATTCATGATGCTGGTGAAAGAATTTCTGGTCTCAATTAAAAATCCCGACTGATTCAGTGTTATCCTAATATTTAGAGATCCTTTTTGAGACTTGAAAATGGGAAGAAGGACTCTGTTGAAGAAACAGTGCATGCTCTACCAATTCTGTCCCACAACCCCTGCAAAGATTTCCACATTTAAACTGCAAAAGCAAGGGGGAAAAAAAAGTCTTATCACACTTTCAGAGGAAAGAGAAGGGAAAGAACCAGTACCATAACAAGCATCAGTATCAAAGTAAGTATGGTCAAGGTGCTCAGCTTTCAGCACTAGAGTAGTCAATAGAGTATACAATAATAAAATATGGCACTAACCTTCCAAAGGGCCTGAAAATCATAGAGACATAGAATGATTTGTGTTGGGAGGGACCTTTAAAGGGTCATAGAATGATTTGTGTTGGGAGGGACCTTTACAGGTCATATGAGAGCTGCTCCAGCCCTCTGATCATTGTTGTATCTCTCCTGTGGACCTGCTTGAGCAGGTGAATGTCTTTCCTGTGCTGAGGATTCTAGAGCTGATCAGAGTATTGCAGGTGGGATCTCACCAGAGCAGACTATGGGGGAGAACCACCTCCCTGGAGCTGCTGGCCACACCACAAGACCCATCTGAATGCATTCCTGTGTGACTTGTGCTAGATTCTATGGTCCTGCTCTGGCAGGGGGGTTGGACTCGATGATCTTTGGAGGTCCCTTCCAACCCCTAACATACTGTGACCTGAAAACCATATGTAGAGAGTGTAACAATGAGAAGCCTAACTTAAATATGCACACTATTTTTGTATTTTTATTTTTTTCACAGGCTCTTATACTGATAGTACAATACCTTCTTGAGAAGAGCTTTCTCAAGGTGTAGTGCACAGTTTCCACTTCGGACATATGAGAAGAAACTGGATAGCATTTCAGAGCCCCAGTTTAAGAGCAGGGAGATGCTCTGGGTACACAGCAGGCACAATGAACACTGATCTTAAGCATGTGCTCAAGGAAAATGAAAAGCATGTAAAAAATGTAAAGGGAAGAGACATATCCCACTCATCTCCTTCATTGTCCCTTTGAAAACAGCTGTTTTCTGTGAGATGCAAAAATTCAGTGTGGGACTTCTTAGGCAGAAGGAGTGGTACACTATCACAACCAGCTGCAAGTCTACAACTACGAGAAGCTTGAGGGATATCCCCTAGTACTCTATGGGAATACTCCTTCTTTTCCAAAGAATTGAACTTTTCTTTCCTCTGAAAACACGTTTTGCTACTGAAGCCTTTACCTACACACACATTTCTGTATGCATGCACACACATATGTGCATGCCTACGTGTGGGCACACGTGCATATTTATACGGTGCTAACCCATTTAGCAGTCTTGTGCTTGCTACAGAAGGATTTTACAGCTCGTAGTTTAGGAGTCACTGATAAAAGAGATCCTGCTCAAGAAACCAAACTGTGAATCCCCTCCGCTTCAAAGTGTCAAAACGGAGACAGATCTCTCTGCTGACAAGTTTGCACTCCCTTTAATAATTTGTTTGTATTCTAATCGAAGGTTAAGCGTTGTTAAACCCCCAAATTTATTGAGCAGTTGCGAAAATTTAAGTTCAGGTTGACATAAAACACTCGATCATTAACGCAGTGTTTTATGATAAGAGAGAAGGAAAATGTGAACACAAATAAATGCTTGCAGTCTAGGGTTGTCAATTCTTATAACATGACTTCCAAATTCCATGCCATATTCATTTCCAGTGTATTTAAAGCTTAATAATTTAATGATTTATCCAATTTTAATTTGTACTTTCAAACCCTCTTTGAACAATCCGAGGTGCCACTGGAGATCATAACAGTGGTCCTGGTTAAGTCAAATAATAATTACAGTGCTTTCACTTTAAAGATGAGATTATTTTTAATTATTGAGTGAAGTACTTGAGGTACCATACTTATATAATTACGCTACTCATTAAATGGTTATTGAAAGCTGAAATGTAATTTTAATGACAGCTACCTATTTTTCTTTGCACACTTTATAGATGACAGATCAGTCAGGAATTCTAGTTTGCTCAAAAAAAAAAAAAATCCTTGCAGCTGCACTAGTTCTTTCAGGTGTAAAACAATTAGGCTGTGATTTAAAAAAAAAAAACTTAAAACCTTTTTTTTTTTTCCCCTCCCCCTCAAGTGATATTTACATGAAATACAGGAACCAGTAAAAACACAACGATAAGGCATGGATTTTTTTTTTCTTCATAACAATAATACAAAAAAAATTCTGGCCCTAAGCTATAGATATGCTACAAACAATATCCCCCCAAAACTAGTAACAATACAAATATGCAAGAATGATTTTAGTCAAAATCTGCTCCTCATATAATGCAAAAAAAAAAAAAAAGAAAGAAAAAGCTTAACAGATTGCAGACCTTTATTGTGAGTATAAAGGGGTAATCAACATACAATAAGCATTTTACTATGTATTAAAACTATATATAATGCCACGAGACTCTTTTGCTTTTTTGTAACACCAAGGTTCACAACTACTCCAACATAAAATTCTTTCATACTGTTTACTCCACAGATAAGATATTCATCAACTGATCTGGATAAAATTTGTTCTAGTGCCTAGGATTCACCACAGAGTTGTTTTCTCAGAAAGGAACACCTAAAGACTTACACCCTGTATTTCAATCCTTTATACATAATGCTTGAAATTCACTGCATTTTGTCCATTGTTCCAAAGGCTGCTATCTTGTTCAAATTAAGCTTTCTTTTCTCACAATGAAACCCAAACAGAAGAGTAAATTTGTTTCATTAACAATATTAAAGCAAAGATTTCTGAGTTCACTGTATGGGGAAAAGGCAATAAAGTTTTGAAGAGGGAAAAACTGCTTTGTTCCTTCAATCCCCTAGTTGAAATTAATTATAGCAAATGTTTATGAAAACATCTGTTCCATACAGTTATAAATTCTTAATTTTAGCATGGGCGATTCCAGGCTCCTCTATTATTTTGAAAGAGAGCAGTCTGACAACTGAAAGGTTTACAAAAGAGCAGACAATTTGTATTTCTACAGCACCAAATATGCAGTTTGGAAAGTCTTCAGGATCTCAGTAGCAAAGAAAAAAAGAAAATACAATACAAAAAGACTAAGATGACTGAGGCTTTCTGATTTGAGTCTGCTGATAGACCAAAACGGCAGGGGGAGAAGGAAAAACAAACGAAAAAAAGAAAATAAAATTAATCCAAAAACATGCAGCAACAGGGATTTTTTACTACATAATGTAGATGTTTAAAAAGTAAAACGTAGTGAAGGTATGGATTTCTCTGTTCTGCGTTTTGCCGGATTCTGGAGGAGGGAGGGAGGGAAGCTGCCGGCATTGCTGCATCGTGTCAAGAGAGGGTGCTGCAGAGTTTCAGATGATGCCGGCGTTGCTCCCCTTCGGAAGCGCCAGCGCTGGTATCAGCATCCCCTACACTACAGACGTTATTTCGGACTTTTTTACATCACACCCTTGCAACTACAGTGTTAAATTCAATTTACACCAAATAAGCTTTTAAAATGATTAAATGGAGCAAACTCGAAGCAGTGTAGAGAAACTGAAAATAATGCCTTCAGCTAAAGAATTAAGTGCACCGCACTTCTGATATTTATAAAATAATTATTAGGCTGGAAAGTTGAAGAACATTTCACTCTGAGCAAGTTGTTTCAGTTTTCTGAAATAAATATGATGCAACTTTTTTGGTGAGCAATGTCTTAAGCACAAACCTGATTCTCCATCCCTTGCTTCAAGTCCATTTAGCATTAGATGCATAGTTTGAATGCATGCACTGCTCGGTACAGGTTTTTTTGGTAGCACTTTAGTTTCAACAACTATGCTCTAAAATACTAAGTTTTACCATTAATTGAATAAAAATAAATTAAATAAAAATTATATGCTACAATAATGAGCAATGTATGCAGATAGTTAATGGTGAGACTTGACCATTAGAAGTACAAAAGTCTTACAAAGGCTGAAATATTTGTTTATCCTCTACTATTAAAATGAGAAAAATACATTAAGCATTAACAGTGTTTCTTCTCCTTTAAGCCTGAGTTAAGAAAGGCACAGAGTTGCCAAACACAATAGAGTACCTGCAAATACTAATCTGAAAGCTGGTCACACAGGTAAGGAACATTGACACCAAGGAGCAAAATCAAAGCCTGTTTTAGCCCTGCAGAAAGCTGCTGAACAATATGATAGGCAGACAAAATGTTTCGCAGTTAAGAAAAGAAACTTCTGGAGATAATAGGAATGTCTTGTATCGTGTGTTACTCAAACCCAGCCCATACTGGTGTCCTTTGGATTGCTGATTTACAACAATCCAGTAGCATCTTAGAATCATAGAATCAGTCAGGGTTAGAAGGGACCACAAGGATCATCTAGTTCCAACCCCTCTGCCATGGGCAGGGACACCTCACACTAGATCAGGCTGCCCAGATCTTCTATGATCTCTTCATATAAAAATCACAATTGGGTATATGTAAAGCATACAAACATGTAAGTAAACTCTGCATGTTCTCCAGGGGGGAAAAAATATCTCTGTGAAATAATTTTGTCTATGCACTTCAGTTGAAATCAAGACCCATAAAAACAAGAGGATTTCTACTTTCAGTGAAACTGCTTATGAGTGCTCACAGATCCAAGCACACGGATCCCGCTGTTGGGTTAGCCTGTATATTAACCTATCGCATTTCCCCGTGTAAAATGTATGTATGGCAAAGCGTGGATGGGAAAAGATATACAAGAGTCTAGATGACTGATTTTGAAATCAGAATGTAGCATCAGTGTTTTAAGAAAGGTAGCCCCTTGCAGCTCAATTTAAAATAAACTCAACAACAAGTACATTCAAAAGTCTTGTTTGTAATATCTCTTTTCCTGGTGAAGTCTCTGCGTTTATGGAAATAGGCTGAGCTACACACTGTACTCTAAACTGAAGCCAATAAAATACACAGAATAAGGAATTTTACTCTAATACCATTGCACTAATTCATAGGAATGCTTGAGAGGAATTCTCTGGTGATTGCGAGGTACTGAAATCTTAAATAATTTACATCCAGAGGTGCTTTAATATAATCTCTTTGAGCATGATGGGAAGGGCAAGTTTAACTGTGATGCTAATAGAGAATTAAACACTTCAGAAAATGCACATACGTGGAAAAATAGCCTGACTTGCCTTTTAGTGGGAACCACAAAACACTAACTTACATAAGCAACTGTGACTTCCACAGAAGTCGATAAGTATTTAATCCAGTAATGCCTGAACATCTTGCTAGCAGCAATAAGATTGGCAAAAGAAAAAAAATCCACAGGATAAAGTAAAACGTGATTCTTACTTTTTCTTTCAGTTATCGATTCTCCTAGTGCACCTGCCTTTGGTCCATCTTGTTCATATGCTCTATTCACAAATGTTCAGTACTCCAGCCTGTATCTGATACTTAAGATCACTAATCATTTACCACGTATAACTTAAGCTCCTAGATCACCACCAAATGTGACTCAAAAGACTCACGACAAGATACAAACATTTTAATGTAGTCTGATTGGACTGGAAGCTGTATAAATCATGTCATCTCTAACTTCAGTGAATTCCCTAAGAGCACACACACTTAAGAAAACAACAAATTAGCAAAATTAGCAAAACAGGATAGAGTAATCCAGTAGAGCTAGGGACAAGTAGCACAATTCAACTTTGCACAGAAAGGAAAAAAAAAACCAAAACCAAAAACCTTAAAAACTGCTCAGTATCACTGCTATGAACTTACATCGCATGATACACAAATGGTGAGTGACTTATCGCTTGCATCCAGAAGAATTTAGCTAATTTTAACTTATAAACAGACTAAAAAGCCTTTGAGCTATAAATTGCAATAATCTAAAGATGGTAAGAGGCAATAAACATGAGTTAATGACTCAGCATCCTCCTGAGATAGCACTGGTCATGCAGCTTTGTTTAATCTTACACATGCACAATCACTGTAAAAAGGTGGTCTCCAGGGACCATTTACACTGACAACAAGAAAAACATACCATCCCTTTATATGTTTGAAGGCTACTATTGTCCTTTAATTTACTTCAATTACATCCTATTTTTAACCGTATTTCTACGTTACAGATAGATTCAATCCTTCAGTTTGGATTAATAAATTGTATGTAATTATAGTTTGATTGTCATATTCAAAAGTAGTAATGCATATTTCACTGAGTCTAAGGGGGGGAAAAAAGGGGAGCAGAAAAAGATTAAGCAGAAGTTTCCTAGCAATGTTGTTTTGCCAAGATTGAATGATAGTAGAAGCTAAACCAGAAAGGATTAAGTGCTCTTTTATTGAAACAGAATTTCCTTTCAACGAGAAACTAGCTGCTCTTCAACTCACAATAACAGGTTTCTGAGAAGAAAGGTCAGCCTGGCCAGGAAGCCACTTGGAAGTTATATACAGCCTTGCCTCCTAAAGCTGTGGAGGTAGTCTCATGATAAGCAGGACTAGAGGTTAAAAAAAGAGCAGGAGCAATTCTGCTTTGTTTCTTTGCTGTGTCTTATCAAAGGAAGCTACTATAACAGGCTGATGACTTACGGCACTAGAGATGGATGCCAGAGGCTTCTCCTGAAAGCAGAACTTTCTTGGACCTCCTTCCTTGAGTGTAAATATATTCAGGAACACTGAAAATCACACCACTTTCCTTTGCTCAGCACATACATGCAAAGAAGTACAGCCTGTAATCAGAGCATCCATGTGGCTACTGTGCTGACCTGTGTAATTAGCTATTTGCTTAACTAGCACTCATGGCTAGGAGGCAACCAGAAATACCAAAAGGAGCAACACAATCGCTGCAAATGGAAACAGAAATTCAGATACAGGAGAAACTAACAGGCAGTGAAGCATGCATCCCATAGAGGTGCTGGCACTACCCCTGGGAGCTAACAGCTGAACCATGGGGCTTGGCTCTGAGGAAGAGCAAACAAATGAGAAGCTTGAAGTTACAAAGTTGTCACAGAGGTGCAAGCCTGGGCAATGCCTGGGCTTTCCTCAAATGCATTTTTAAAAGGTGTGAAGAAAGTCCCATTTGAAGCAACATGGGAAGAAGCCAATTACTAAAATGCCCAGCGCCAGGGAGAGGCACCTGGGCACCCACAGCATCCCTGTGACCACAGGAAGCTCAGCTCCTCTGACACAGCCCAGCTGCAGCCACCTCCTCCTAACACAAGCTCTGTTAGAGCTGCTGGAAGCAGTCAGATCTGTACATCTGACAGGCTACTTGGGATTTTCATCAACATGAACTGCAGGATAATCTGCTAAATAAGTTAGAAATAGGATCCTGCTTGAATATATTGAAAATCCATGTTTTAAATAATGTAACTACGTAACACATTTTGGCAGCATCACATACGAAAGCACCCAAAAGCAGAGAGATAAGCAATGGTTTATTCAACTATGAATACAACATCTTAGAAGTGCATATGAGTTTACTTCCTTTATCCATCATTCATAACACAGCAGAAAGCACATTTTTGTCATTCCTTAGCAAGTATATTATGTGAATGAGTTTGACAAAAAGCAACTTAAGTCTCTGGGTAAATATGAAAGTTATTTGGGTAAAGCTTAAAGAGGTTCCATCAGTAATAGTTTTGAGGTAAGACAATCCTGAAGTGAACTGTTAAAAAAAAAATTAATAAAATCATTTTAGGATACCATTTGCTGTTGACAGCATCAGTACCTGGCAAACTTCAGGAAGATGGTCTGAAAAAAAAAACCCAACAACCTAAAAAATAAACACCAATGCCACACAGACTCAAATACTCAACACTGAAAGTGATGTTCTGCTGACAGTGGAACAGCCTTTATCCCTGTCAAAATAACTACACAGAAGGAACCTGGACCAGAAAGGGACACCTGATCTTAAAGCTGCCTGGCTTGGCTTTTATAAGATGAAGCCACAAAGCCCTAGAATCCTAATCTAAGGCTGTTAATTGAGGCTGCTAATTCTCAGAATGCATTGTGTATCCAGCAGACTCATACCTCAGAGAGCATGAAATGGAGCAGTAATCTACACTGTCTCTAAATTTCTCTGATAAAACTACATGCCACTGAACAGTATAAAAGAAGTACTGAGCTAGGTCATTTAAACTGCCAAATTAAAATATGACAAACCGTAAGGAAAACACTAGATTTGAAGAAAAATTATTTTTAAAGGACCTATATTTAATTTAAAATTAATATTAACCTTTATTTAGATTTAAAATTAAAATTAACCTTTATTTAATTTAAAGAGTACCAATTGCATACATTGATGGTAAAAAGTAGATGCACGTTGTTAATGATGGACCTGGAAGAATTTGAAAAGCAAAAGTTTATCTACATTAGCAGCAAATCCTAGATGTCATTAAGAGATGAAATTCCACAGCTACATCAGACTATAAAAATGGATCAAACTGACAGCCAAAATGACAAAACACTTCTGTTTACTACCATGCAAGGTAGCTTGTTGAACAACGGTCCTTTGTTGTAGATACTGATAAAGGAAATCCCCACAAGACATTCCTGTGAAGAAAGTATGTAGTATAATGTGTGTCCTGAAGGGACAAACCCCCAGCCATGCCCCAGCCCAGACAATAGGCTAAGCACCTGGGAATGTGCTAACCTGGACACTTCCTGTGGGCCAGATGGCCAAGGGAAATGTCTAGCAGGTGTGATTAGCATTGTAAGCACCCTGAGTGTGCAAGCCTGGCCACTCCCTGGGCTCCAGATAAACATGTACCAGGTGTGATCAACTTTGTGACACAGCTGGGAGCTGTGTGTGCCCCTGGCCATGTTTGGCTATGCCCCATCCCACAGCTCCAGTCATCAGGCTCCTGTGTTACCAAAGGGCATTAATTGTCTTGGGACAGTGTTGAAACCAGGAACTTGCCTTGTGCTCACCCAGACAGCAACAAGAGCCAAATGCTGCCCAAGAGCAGCAGCTGAAGGACCTGCTCTGGCACACCAACAACTTCACCCAGGCCTTGCACCTGGACCAAGGCAGAAAAGGGAAAAGCTCCAAGGGAATTGAATCCCAGAAGAGGCTGCAGCCCAGTGAGGGAGCACACAAGAGAGAGGCCCTTAGCCCTCTCTGAGCCAAGGGCAAGCTCCAGACTGTGAACTGGGCACAACAAGAGAGAGGCTCTTAGCCCTCTCTGAGCCAAGCACTGCTCCAATCATACCCACAGCATTTGGGAAGCTACCAGACATAGGAGCCAAGTGGTGAGTCCCCAGCCCATCTGCCACAGAATCCCATTGGTGGGAAACCCACAGATCACAGCACCTGTAAGTCCAATCTGAATTGCTGTGTTGGGAAGGTTAGATCTGTGCTGAAATCATTTAACTGTCATTAGATGTGCAGTGTCAAACCCAAAACCGAATAATTGAACCTGAGAATACATTTTGTAAAGAAGTTACGGTGGGGTCTGAAAATACCATCACCAGGAAATAGGAATTATAAAATATATAAAAATATACATTTTTATTACACTATGGAACAGATGTCTGTTCTTCACCTTTGCCCTCTTGTGAGGGGTAAGAGAAGTGTCAATCCCTGCTGGCACTTCAGAATGGAACTGAAGATGCAAATATGGAGCATGGGGAGATGTAAGAAGAGGCTTCAAAATGTGAATTAGACAAATACAACTAGATTTGGTGTTGCACACAATTTATACTGAACTTTTCCAAAACCTTGATGAATTAGTGTATACAATAATGGGGAAAATTTTCAGTAATAGTAATATTAGACAAGTTCTGCCAGTTCTCTAAGACAGAAAATGTGCAACATCTTTTATCCAAAAATAAAAACAGCCTGGATGCAAGACAAAAATGTCACCCAGCATCAGCGAGCATCAGCTTCTTTACTGTAGGGTTTTTGACCAAGTACCACTCAAGGAAAGTGTGAAAAGACATTTCACCTATGTAATTCATATTGAAACACAAAACGCCTGGAGAGCAACAGAACCGTCCTGAGGAGCTACAAATTCTAAAACATTTTCACATTTTGTTCATATTTCACCTTCCAAATTCAGGCCACAGCCAAGATTTGTTGTGCTGTGTGACAAGTATGTCCAGCTAGAGAGGAGTAAAGACCTCTGATCTAAAAACTGTCATTCCTCCATACTAGAGCTCTGCATTCTCAGCAGGCTTCATTCACATTGTTATCACCAATGCTCTATTCAGACAGCACAGAACTCAAGGGATGTGAAAGGAAAAGATCTCCACAAGGTAATTTAGGCATAGCTATAGCTATGAAGATAGGCTGAGGGAGCTGGGAGTGTTCAGCCTGGAGAAGAGGAGGCTCTGGGGAGACCTAATAGTAGCCTGGCAGTACCTGAAGGGGGCTCCAGGAAGAATGGAGAGAGACTGTTTGCAAAAGCCTGCAGTGACAGGACGAGGGACAATGGCTTCCAGCTGGAGAAGGGCAGATTTAGATCGGATGCGAGGAAGCAGTTCTTCACTATGAGGGTGGTGGAACACTGGCACAGGTTGCCCAGAGGGGTGGTTGAGGTTCCTTCCCTGGAGATATTCAAGGTGAGGCTGGAGGCGGCCCTGGGCAGCCTGATCTAGTTGGGGATGTCCCTGCTGACTGCGGGGAGGTCAGACTGGATGAGCTTTGGAGGTCCCTTCCAGCCTGGGCCATTCTATGATTACAGAATTTTACATATGGGTACAGAACTTGCACACGTACCGTGGGAGCCAAATTCAAGCCAGGAGCTATCTCAGGCACAGGCACTCTTTGAAAAAGTACTACATGCTGTGACTGTAGGTCATAGGAAAGAGCAAGGAAGAATACACACATCTGAACGAGTTTTCCATTTCCTCTCACTGGAACGACAGTAAATAAAGATGACGAAAATTACAGCATGTGAATACCAGTATAATTACTGAATAGTTCCCCACATAATTATGCAAAGCAGATCTATCCATAAGTTAATGTAGCCATCTCCTTTCTGAAACAGAATTGCCATGCCATCCATCAGTCACCCCAAAACACAAATCTTCGATGACTTAAGTACACAGAATTTCCTCATTTGCCCTGCAATCTAAGCAAGGCATGTGAGCAAAAATAAAGGTTTAATGAAACAAAACAACGCCCTCCACTAGGGAAAACACATTCTGCCCAAAGAAAAAAAAACCAATGTAAATAACTGGAGACTATTTGATAAATATAGCCCCAAAGGTTATATGTTTACTGAAAGAATATAAATATTGTACTTGCTGGAGATTTTTTTTTACTAGAAACATTAATTGCTTTCTAAATACAATAATACTCATTCCTTCTCAGACGGTGAGGTCTCACTTCTTTTACTGCAACACACAACCAATTACCTAACAAAAATGTTTACATTAATCACAATGACTCTGTATTTTAATTTTTATACCACCAATTTTATTTTTTGCTTATAACTGAACTCCCTCAGGTATTCTTTTGTGCCAACTGTTAATTTCTATCAGCGATAAAGTTGCCCTAAGCTTCTTTTAACATCTACTGGACATGACCTCATAAAATTTAATGCCATTCATTAACCCCAAGCACTTAACTTTACACAGTAATGTCAGGCATTTGACTTTTCAGTGCATAAGAAATCCAAGTGGGAACCATTTGACGGATACAAATTACAAATCATTTGAGTAGTAGAAAGAGCAGCAATGAACTATATTAAAGGGTGAATCAAGACCTGAGCAAAAATAGGGTTCTTGTGATGCCTTCTACCTAGAGTTATAAAACATCTATACAAACAAGGAAGAAGCTGCAGCATGATCACTTCGGCTTGAGAGGGGACTGAAATTCAGAGCAGATCTGTTTCTCACCTCTGTCTGAAGTAGATGCAATGAACAGTCATGTTTTCACGGGCATCCACCAGCACTTTGGAGGAGCACAGGTGCTCAAACCATCTTATTTTCTGCAAAGGCCATGCACCAGCAAGACTAGGGTAAGTCAAAACAAGCCGTTTCTTCAATGTGATCCTCCCTTTTCTTCCTGCATGAGCCTTGCCTAGGTTTAGCTTCAGAGTGTGGTTGCTCTTCTGATTTTGGTTATGTACCAAGAAAGCTTTCAGAGGGACAGCACTGTTTTTATTTTCCCTGAGATACACAGATGGGTGATGTCTGCTTAACTCATTTAACCATATTTCCCAGTGGCTTCACACATGTTGGAGAAAATGTGGAAAATTCTAGAGGTGAATGAAAAGAACACTTAGTAACAATTTTCTGGCTTCTCTTGAACCATTCAAGGACATTCCTTGTGGGGAGTGGAAACTGAGTGACAACCTGTCAGTGCCCTGACCGTAAAAGGGGCACATTGCTGGGAGCCAGTGGGGGGTGGGAATGCTTTTTTTTTTTTTTTTCTGTTGGCTCAAGAGCTATCTAGACATCCTCTGTGAAAAAGGACAGTGCTACACAGCTAGAAACATGGTCCATGAGAGTTCCTGATAGCAATCTGCTTGTTCAGCTCTGTTATGCAAAATCCCCTCTCCCAGTCTGTATACACGGCTTGCTTTTTCCTGGTGTCACAGGCTGTTACATTCTGGGTTAAGCAGTTGATGCTGTTAGAGCAGGGATCAGCTTAACATTTCTATACAAATTCTACAAGGTAGCTATAAATTACTTCACGAGAACCCACGTGAGATTTGACTCTGATGTCTCTAAGTGCTACAAGTTTATTTATTTATTTTTAAGCAGCAAAAAAAGAGAGATGGCTTTCAGAATGAAGCAGTAGCTCCTGAATTTACTGATCTTAACTGCAAAACATATTCTCTGCTACCCTATAAATCTAAACAGATGGAAGTAATTTTACTCAAGTGTTATTTCTACAGAAAGGGATCTCTAAGCAAAAGGGAAGTATTACAGAACTGAGGTTTTCATATGTGAACAACTGTGATCCCTGGTATCAGCTCCATCTCCAATTTCTCAGAAAGACTGTTTTAGCTATAAATCACATGTAAATTAAACCTACAGTCCATACACACTTTGTACTATTGAAAATGTGTTTGCATCTTGCTTGCCACTAGTCTAAGACCACTTTAGCATAATTACAGTGTGATGCAACTTCAGTGAGCATGCATCAGTTGGAAAAGTTTTTATTGCCTAATAGCAGGGAATGGTAATAAAGCAGATGTACACCAGGCCACATGACAATGGCAACCAATTGGTCTGTATTTGGCAAAGCCAAGTATTAATGTTTTATAAACACAAAGTATATTACATACTTTTCTAACAGTATGGATGTAAATCTCTCCACTGCATAAACACTTGTGCTGATGAACATGGAGATACTGCTGTGATAGGTACTTTGAAGTTGCAGATAAGAGCTCAAGCTGCAAGATGCCAATGAAAATGGAAGTTTATAAAGAATCACTGCCAGACTATTAAATGTAGCAGCACTTGTGGGACTTTCTGTAATATAAGTAGTAATTGCCTTCAATACAGAATGTATTTGTAAAAACAAACATACCAAAACTCACAACTCAGTGTTCTACTTGTGACAAACTCCAAAAGAATCTTTGGATATAAACTACAGCACAGGAGGTTCCACCTTAACATGAGGAGGAACTTCTTCACTATGAGGGTCACAGAGCACTGGAACAGGCTCCCCAGAGAGGTTGTGGAGTCTCCTTCTCTAGAGCCTTTCCAGCCCCATCTGGATGTGTTCCTGTGCTAGATTCTACGGTCCTGCTCTGGCAGGGGGTTGGACTTGAAGATCTTTGGAGGTCCCTTCCAACCACTAACATCCTGTGGTCCTGTGCCCACCTAATATGCAGTGCCCAGAGACGCAGCCATGCGCAGGCACGTACAGAACTGCGCCAGGCGTTAGCACTGCGGCTGCGGTGTGAGGGCATCTACGTGGCAGACCATTCAATCCCTTTCTCCAATGCCACCCACACGTGCCTGCACACACAAAAGCAGATGTGGCATGAAGATTTACAAAGTTATTGAAACTTTTAACAAGTAAAAGGCATCTTTACTTAGCTACACCAGAATGAGGAATAAAGGGGTTTACATATGTTCCAATTCTAAACCTATCAATCAAACCCATGTTATTCCTTTGGGAGCTTATTTACATGCATATTTATCAGCCTCACATGCTAATTCCCTGCTGTTTTATGCCTGGGAGGCATGTTTATGAGTCATAATTGTTGATCTCATTTGATGTATTTCACTGAAGTAAGACATTATTCAGTTATGTGGCCTAATGTCAATGAATTACGATGACCTGATCTTCCAAATGCAACTTGCTCTTTAATTTTTGTTACAGCATAACTTATTCAGAAGAAGAAATACACTAAAATGGATGATTACATGCTTTTGTAGTCATTTTACTTAAACATCTTATTTTTGAAACACTTCCCTGTACCTCTAGGCAAAGTTGAAAAAGTGCAATTTGTAAACACCAAATAAAAAGCATTTTTTGCCTGAAATTAGCACACATGTCTCAAAGTGTATCTTTTTTTAGGTGTTTCCATTTTGTTTTAACCAGCTACAGGACAACCCTTCAGAGCACTGATATATGGCTTGCAGAAGGGAAAAAAACCACACTCAGTCCAAAGCCCTTAAAATTGTGCTTTGCCTTAACTTCATCAAAATTGAAACCAGATATACACTTAGGAGCAACTGGTAAATGACAACTACTAAAGTAACTTAAAAGTCCCCAAACTGACTCATCACTCAATTTATAAACAGAAAATCACTTGATGATCTAAGTAAAGATGCAAACAGGGGAGTAATCATAGGGTGTGTAAGTCTCATTGTGGCAGCTTGGCTTGAGCCATCAAAGGCTATCTAGGTGGCAAGCCAGAAGGGGCACTAGCAGGCAGCTGAACATGGTAATTGTACAATCCTGCTGCTTTCATAAGGATCCATGCTGGTCTTCCAATGCCTCAAGGAATCTTTAGAGGTTTAAGTTACCTTAAAACCCATCTGATTACTAATATTTCTCAGCAATCATGCCTTTTGTCTTAATGTGATTACAGCATGAAGGGATCACAGAGTAATTGCTTACTTTTCTTCTCATGCAGCAAAGGCTTGGTATCATTATAGCAAGCACCCATGCTGTAGTATTCACAGAATAAGTTGCTCCTGATCCTAGGAGCAACTAGGATCAGGATTACCACTGTACACATAATTTACTGCATGACTTTCAGATATGATCAATTCCTATCTTAAAAAATCAGTGTTGTTTTAATGCAATTATGATTTTGCTACTTAGATAAAAAGTAAGTATCAATTGACAATTGATTTCAGCTTCACAAAAATCAGAACTATTTGACTTAAGAGATTATCATAGTTAATACAATGTTCAACTAAAATTCACCTCTCTGTATTAACAAAATAAAACCCCACTCAGGTTCAATAGTTTCAAAGTTGCCTGCCCTGAACTACAGCTTTAGCAAGAAACAGAGTAATATACAGAGAAATAAAAATGTCTTTGCTCAAGCAATGCAAATGCTAGGTACCAAATGCAGTCGCACTTTTCCATAGGAATCTAAAACTGAATCTGACAGATATGAGTGTCTTTGAAATCATGGAAAACCTGCAAGTATCTTCCTAAATTTAGAGGACTTGTAGAATCATAAATCATAGAATCATAGAATTGTTAGGTTTGGAAGGGACCTGACAGATCATTCAACCCCCCTGACATTAATTCCAAGATGTTATCTACAGCAGATTTTTCATGTGCAGAATTAAATCTGTGATTTTCATTTAGGGAACAAAAAAAAAACCCCAAACAAACAACAAACAACAAACCAACAACAAACCAACCAAGCAAACCTGAAATAATTAAACACATGAGAAAGAGCCCAAGACTAGTTAGTACAAGCTTTACACGTTCTTTTTGAAAAGCACAAGGAGCATTTAATACCAGGTTTACTTGGTATTTTTCCAAATCTGAAGTTTGCTTCTAATAGAAATATGCTACAAATGAGCTGCTTAAAAAAAAATTATACAAATCTTCCCCTTGGTCAGAGGGACCTTGATGGTACAGTACCATAATGGTACAGTCTCAAGGGTGTAACTTTAGTTGGTGCAAATGCCACAAGTAAAACTGTCATGTGCTCATACATACAAATTTGTAAAACACATTAAACCTAATCCTGTAGAAAACAATGTAAATTTTCATTCCAGAACTGTTCAAACAGGTTTTCACTGGTTATAGTTACAAGAACCACAACACAGAGCTAAAGTCTTCCACAGTACAAGCTCTGACTTACATCCCTTCTTTTTTCAAATTCAAGTAAGAAAGACACAAACTCAGGGTTGGTGTGTTTGAGCTCTTTTTTTGTTTCTTTGTTGTTGCTTTGTTTGGGATTTTTTAATTGTTGGGTTTTTTTTTTTTTTTTTTTTTGTTTTTTTGTTTTATGGGGTTTTTTTGTTTGTTGTTGGTTTGTGGTTTGGCTTTATTGCTGTTGTTTTGTTGTTTGTGGTTTTTTTTTTTCAGAATAGCAGCTATCAGTGCTATACTTTCTCTGGCAATAAAATATCTGAGAATCATAGAATCGTTTTGGTTGGAAAAGACCTTTAAGACCATCAGTCTTACTACAGCTGATAATACTGTGGCCACCTAGCTGTCATAACTGAGAATGGAGCTTTGTACACTTTTTCAAAGGAGCTGGTTTATCTTTTTGAAGTTCAATAAAGAACAAAGCAAGACTGGGTCACAGGAGTTTGGAGGTGGCCCTGTGGCTCAGTATGTCTCCCTGTTCCATTAAGATAACATCTGTTTTGGCCACCAGTCAGCAAATGAAGTCTGATGAGAATTCACCTGAGTGCAAAACAGAAAAGCCTGCTAACGGACAGATTTACATGCTGTTGCTCCACCCTTTAAATATGCCAAATGAGAATTAAACCAAATCATCAGTGGTATCTCCAACGTATCTCCTAACATATAGACAAGGTACCCCACTATAATCAAACTCAGTTTCTCAGCACTGAAACCACACTTCCAAGCACTTGACACAAGAACTGCATCTCTCCAGTTGCACTCAGTCCTGAAACACTATACAGTTCGTTTTTTTCCTAAGGTTAAATCATTGATTCTATTACAAATCCAATTTCTCAGAAGAAAAGAATTATCACTGCCATAAAAGCTTTATCTGGAAGAAGTTCGTGCCTTTTAACTTCTAGGAAGATCAAGAATAGTAATTTGTAATGGGATATCAACATTTTAGTGGAGAAATTCATCATACGGAGCTACTGCTAATATTTTGGTTATGTGGTCCCAGCTGCACTCAGCTGAATAGGATTTGTTAAAAAATTTCAGTGCAGTCTCCCAGCCCCAGAGTATCCAAGCAAAAGCATTTCACTGCCAGCTTTTTGTGCAGAATCAAGTTATTTAACAGAAAAAAATCAGAGCAGGTAGTTGGGTTGGGGGTGTTTTGTTTTGTTTTAAAGAGGGCATTGTGTTTACTTACATTAAATCTGACTTCTAAGCTTCCCAAATGAAATATCATAAAATAGCAAAGAGACAGGTACTCCATTTACCTCAACAGAACCTGCAGGGCAAATATGAAGGTACCACTGCACTCACTGATTTGTAAAGTACATCGAGCAATATGTCAAGCCAGCTAGTGCCCCCAGTACCTAATAACATCATCAAGCAATAAAAGCAGTAATCAGTGCTTACATTAAAAAAAAAAAAAAATCACAGAATCACAGAATGCCAGGGGCTGGAAGGGACCTCAAAAGTTCATCCAGTCCAACCCCCCTGCCAGAGCAGGATCACCTAGACCAGATCACACAGGAACGCATCCAGATAGGTCTTGAATATCTCCAGAGAGGGAGACTCCACAACCCACCCTCCCAGTGTTCTGGCACCCTCACAGGGAAAAAATTCTTACCCATGTTTCCATGGAACTTCCTATGCCTCAGCTTCCATCCAGTGCCCCTTGTGCTGTCATTGGGCATCACTGAGCAGAGCCTGGCTCCAGCCTCTGGGCACTCACTCTGCACATCTTTATCAACATGAATGAGGTCACCTCTCAGCCTCCTCCTCTCCAAGCTACAGAGCCCTCAGCTCCCTCAGTCTCTCCTCATAAGGGAGATGTTCCAAATTCTTAGGAAGTTTTAGAATTTTCCCTCTCCTTAAGCCAAAAGCAGGCAATACAGAGATTCAAAACAGTGAAAGAAACAAGCACAAACAAATCAACTTTGATAGCTGGAGCAGCATTCCTTAAACTTGTGCCCAAACCATGTTTTAATAATAACACTCATATATTCATATCTCTACTGAGCTACCATTAATGAAAATTTAGGGAATAGTTTAACATATTCAAAACATTTTCCCTCTATTTAATTACTCATCATATGAAAAGGTGACAACGATCCACATATTCTAAAATATTTTTTATTTCAATTACAAAAATAATTATTTTAATTGAAATTTGTAAGCTGACAAGTGCATATTTATGTTGAGTTTGTATATACAACTTGAAAAGGTTGCATGTGTGTGGGTGTGTCTGTCCCAACATGCACCAAAGTGATTTTTTTTTTTTTGTCTCAATTGGCTACCTGTCTGCCAAAAATTGTCTGAAAGAAAGCTTCAGCCTGATTCAGATACCTATTTTTATGACTACATATAGTCTTGATAGTCTTCCTATGGTGATATCCTTTTTGTCTTGCTATTCTTCCCAATAGCTATATCCTTTTGTGTCTTTTATGCTGCAGTTGAAATATTATAGTCTCATGATTACTGATGCAGTCATCTAAACATGGTATCCCAGGGTATGTCAGAAGGGCTGTGGTTAGCAGGTTGAGAGAGGTTCTCCTCCCCCTTTCCTCTACCCTGGTGTGGCTGCATCTGGAATATTGTGTCCAGTTCTGGGCCCTTCAGTTCAAGAAGGACCTCAGGGAACTGTTTGAAAGAGTCCAGTGCAGAGCCACAAAAATGATGAAGGGAGTGGAACATCTTCCTTATGGGGAGAGGCTGAGGGAGCTGAGGGCTCTTTAGCTTGGAGAGGAGGAGACTGAGAGGTGACCTCATTCATGTTGATAAAGATGTGATGGTCAAGTGTCAGGAGGAGGGATCCAGGTTCAGTGATAGGACAAGGGGCAATGGGTGCAAGCTGGAGCATAGGAGGTTCCATGTGAACATAAGGAAAAGCTTTTTCCCTGTGAGGGTGACAAAACACTAGAACAGGCTGTCCAAAGAGGTTGTGGAGTCTCCTTTTTTGGAGACATTCAAAACCCACCTGGACACGCTCCTGTGGGACCTGCTCTGGCAGGGGAGTTGGACTGGATGATCATTTGAGGTCCCTTCTAAGCCCTAGCAATCTGTGATTCTGTGATGTGACATGACAGAAAAGCTGAACCAGGAATACTTATGAATAAGTACAAGACATTGTAGATCTGAGAGAGGTGTTCAGTCTTTTCAGAGTGTGTGTGTTTAGGTACATCCACATAAATCTCAAGCTTAAGGTATTTAGAAGCAAACCCCAGCAACAAATCACTTACACAAAACAAGGTTTAAACATAAGCTTACATACATGCATTTGAAACATGCTATTCCTTATCCAGTATTGTTTAGACTTGGCTTGACTTGCTTTTTTGCTGACTGGGGAGAAAGACATTAAATCAGAAAGGGTATAAATATTTCTGTCACTCCCTCCATTTTAGCACTCAGTTTTCTTCAGAGAGAAAGGCATTCTGCCATTATCCTGTGTAGCTGGACTTTTTTTCAAATATTGAAGACCTAGGACTTTTAAAAGTCAGTTAGATGCAGGTTGCCCCTGCATGTCCAAATTCTGACACCAAAGTGACTGAAATCTGAATGCTCCCAAAACTGAGGAACTCCAAATAACTAACCATAATCCAGCACCTTGGGCTAAATTACTGCTTCCCTTAGACAATAAGGGCACTCAAGCTTGTTACCTTTACAGTCACCTGGAATCTAGCCATTAATTTTAACAGGATGAGGTCCCTGACTTTTTCGACATCAAAGAAACATCTTTCACAGGCATTTTGCTACAAATAATTAAAGCTGATTAGTAATAATAAGGTATCTTAACCAAAAAGGTAAACAGTGGAGACATTTATTATCAAAGTAAGAAAAGAAAATTAAAATAACCTGCAACATTTTGTTGTGTGCAATTCATCAGTAAAAGAACAAAAACAAATGTTGGCTCATTCCAGAGGTTCTTTGTCATCATTAATGTATTCTGGGTTTCACAGCTGAATTGCTGTACTTTGAAAAGATTTTCATGAAAGGAAACTCAAATTCAATGTTTAAACAAAGCTGTCAGGTTACCAAGATTCATACTTGCTTGTGTGTCCAGAAAATGGTTTCTTCTCTTTTTAAAAAAAACCCTCTAGGTTAGAAGTATTATTATTATTCCTTTGCTCTTGACTTGTAAACATCAGAAAAAAAGCTTTTGTTAAGCAGCACACATTTATTTATTTATTTGCTAATGAATTGCTGAAACCAGCAGTTACTAACCTCTGTTCCAAAGCAGAGGTGAAACTACCTGGTATGGATATTTTACTTCATTACTAGTTCTGTTTCTCAAATTGATACAAATGGCCTCCTTCTGTTTCTGTCTGTCTGCTTGCCTGATCAGTGCAGCTAATTGTCAGAGCTGGGGAGATCTCCTATACCTAAACAGAAGATACACAGTTTGTAACCTGCTTAATTTGCCTTATGTCCTGGATGGCCCTCAGTATGTTGTTCATTAAAGTATCAGCTGTTTCAGTTGTGGCAGTGGCAACATAAGCATAGACCTATTTTTCTTTGTTAAAAGGCCAGATTGTCAATAAATAACACACATTTTAACAGGTAATTTCTTCCTGCTTAAAATAAGTAGGAGGGTACTTTGTTTCTCCCACACCTCTTAGTTTTGCATCTCCAAAGAAGACAAAGACACAGGTATCCAGGAGGCTAAAGGAGAAGCCTTACTAGCCAAGCTGAAGCCTACAACTGAAGCTTTGCTGTGTCACTTGGCACTTTAGTGAAAGAAGCTTGAACCTTTCCCTTTTTTAAAATAAGGAGTTCCAGATCTTTACAAATGTCCACATATTTGACAGACAGGAGAGAACTCATCTCTGCTGACAGATTTCTGTTACATAAAGCAATCAGTTTCTAATACAATCACATCTGTGCCAGTTAAACTCTTTCAAGATATTTTAACACAGATCTAACCTCAGACAGAGAGATCTGTAACATCAGCTTGCTGCATACAATTCTTAGATTGCTTTGTGAGTTACAGTCTTTTTAGGGTGCCAGGTATTCATAGGACTAGGGGAAATGGAACAAAACTAGAAATGGTTAGATGCAGATTGGATGTTAGGAAGAAATTCTTCCCCATGAGGGAAGAATAGGTTGCCCAGGGAGGTGGTAGAAGCCTCATCCCTGGAGGTTTTTAAAGCCAAGCTGGATGTGGCTGTGAGTGACCTGATGTAGTGTGAGGTGTCCCTGCCCATGGCAGGGGGGTTGGAACTAGGTGATCCTTGAGGTCCCTTCCAACCCTGATAATTCTAGGATCCTATGATTCTGTATGCCAGGACAGAAGTAAACTCAAACATTAATTATTATCATGTACAAATTGAGACGAGTTAAGCTTTAACCTGGATTTAGGAAAAGCTAGGAAAAGACATGCTGCAATCAGCTTTTCCCAAAGTAGAGTCACCAACAGTTTTAAGAAGAACGACAGGGGGCTGACAAGTGATTTCTGTCAATATTCAGGCAGGGCTCTATCTGGAAAGAACTGGAAACTCCAGACTGAGCTGACTGAACTGAGGTAGCATGCCAATGTCATTAGTGAGAATGGTCTTGTTTTCATACACTGATTTAGAGCAGAACTTTCAAAAATTAATGTTTAGATTTCTTTTAGATCAACAGACATTGCTTCCCAGTCCAAAAGGCCTTCTCTCATACCTGTTTTATCAACCACTGGAGGCAATCTCCCTGCAGAATGTTTGTGATGGTTACCCATGCCTCAGTATAACCTCCAAACTGGAATTCATGTAATGGGCAACTCACATGAAGACACTAGAAAAGTGGAGCTGCCTTCTAAAGGAGAAAACTAACTCTGGAAGCTAGTACTGGCCTGAAGCCACAAGACTGTGTCAACTACTCACATCTGATCCCACAGCTGAAGCAATTTAAAATACTCCTGCACTTCCTAAATACAAATTTGCATCAAGGCACTGAAACCAGAGAGTCTGTTACTGGCAAATTTCTAAGGGCATGTCAACAATGTCATGCATATAAATACAGTCTTTAAAGGAAAAAATGTACTGTATGGTGGCTATTTTCAACTAAATTTATGTTAAATATATGTATTTTTAAACAGCATAGCTTCTCTGTTAACTGATCTCTTAATAACAATGTATTTCTAATACAGTGAAGAGAAGAGAAAACGATGAACTGTATGGAAGGAGCTAGTGACAGGCTGAGTCAGATCAAGACATGCTGTGTTGCTTCAACAGCCTTTGTCACTAGGATTCTCTTGCTGCTCAATTAAAAGCAGCCTAAACAGTAGTTATTATTAATAAATGAATATTAAAACGCTTGTTATGTTGCCATATGGTGCTTGAGGATCTAAAAACCATTACTGCTTTTATTTATCCAATACAAAGTGATCTAGACTGAAGACAGCTCTTTCTCCTCTACCATACCTGGAAAAGCCAAGGGAAAAGCTAGAGAAAAAGCAGGTTTCTGAATAAGGACCACTAAAAACAACAATGCTGGTGGAGCACACTGAAACTTCTTGCCTAGGGGGTTAAACTTGCCAAGGAAGGGCACAGGGCATCCTCAGGCTCTGGTGCAAACTGCAGCATGAAATCCCAAAGGCATTAAAAACAATCTCAACCCTCAGCATCTTCCCTGCCAATATAATGCAAAGAGATTCTCTGTTCCAATTTTGTCTTTTTAATGAAAGAAACAAAGTAGTGTGCATATTGAAAAGGATTCTTAAATTAAAGCACAATGCTATGCTTAATGTGTATGTCTCTCCCTGGATAGGATATGAAAATACAAGAAAGAAGGTCAGGAAGAAGTCCTTCACTATGAGGGTGGTGGAACACTGGAACAGGTTGCCCAGAGAGGTGGTTGAGGCTCCTTCCCTGGAGACATTCAAGGTGAGGCTGGAGGAGGCCCTGGGCAGCCTGATCTAGTTGGGGATGTCGTGCTGAGTTCAAATGGGGAGGTCAGACTGGATGAGCTTTGGAGGTCCTTTCCAGCCCGGACCATTCTGTGATTCTATGACTCTGATTCTATTATGTAACACACATGATGCCTTACAATACACTACTGACAAATACTTGATAAAGCAGTAAGGCTTCAAGAACTCACTATATTTGCATTCGCAAGTGCTTTTATCTAGGAAGGTACTTCTCACAGAGAGATATCTACAACTCTGTTGTTGTTTCTTTTAAATGCAATCACAGAAATGATCTCTAAAACCAGAGACAGAAAAAAGTCAGAGAGCTATCTGTATTAGCATTGTCTCCCTGACTGAAGGGAGGCGTAAGCAGCAAAAAATTGCCAATTTATAACACTGAATAGCTATTGACTGCTCAGGAAATAATTTTTGCTGTCAGCAAATTCTATTCAATTAACCCTGGAATGAACATGAAAGGATGTACCCCAACCCAAAACACTTCCATGTCAATTATACCTAAGGTTTGGGGAAATGGTATGATAGAGTGTGGGTACAGCTAGATCCAGAGAAGGTGGCATTTACTTCATTAGTTCATTCCCCCTCTGTTTTCTATGTGTCTTCTGCATAACACTAATATAAATCAAGTATCTCAGACTCCCCATCACTTACAGTTATACATGGTAATACTTTCTAGCGATCAGTTAGGAGGTTAACACCAGAACAGCAAAACTGACAAGCAATGGAAACACACAGAATATGGTAAAAAATGGAAATATGGATATTCCCTTACCAGCTCTTGTATTTTACCACAGCAGCCTTGAGAATTAGAAGGAATGGACTGGTAAGCATAAGGCGGGCAACCGATTTGTCTCAACTGGATTAATTTCAGTCACACGCTCCAGAAGTTAGCTTTGTCCTTCCAGCTACATCAGCCTTCTCTGTCCTCACCACCAACTCCAGCCTTTAGACATGAAATATATCCCCCAAACTCCAAATCCAGAACACCCAGACCCATAAAATGTTTCCCCTTTTCTTCTGTTAAGAACAAAGAACACATTACATTTTTCTGTGTGAAGTATGCTATTAAGTAATAGCTTGTACACTAATTAAAGCAAATGTAATTGTGAGAACACACTGACATTGTTAAAGTAAATTACCCCATTTGTTAATAGTTTCATTTCAAGTGACCTTAATTGTATTAATTGTGATATTGAGCAAATTAAATTAAAGAGTATTAAATGCATTGTTCAGGTCTGTCCTTAGAGGATCAACTTTCTCATTATATCAATGAAATGGGAATAGTAGCCACTGTGCTCTTCAAATCTTGTGGCAGAACTCAGAGTGAAAACTTACAGAAGCTTGGAAACAGTTAACCTTATTATCCCATTTCAATGTAATATAAACCTTAAGCATTTGAAAATGAACCAAATAGTTTGTCAGATACAACAGAAATAGAGAACCTAGAAGAACAAAGTTTCTGAAACTTCTCTTCGTGTATTCAGGGTTTATAAAGCCTCTGATGGTGACAAAAAAAAAAAAAAAAGATTCATCAGTTTCTCTGATAAAGTTCTCTGGTTTAGAGGGAATAATTAAAAAATATTGTTAACAATAAGACAAAAACTATCATGAAGGGGCTTAGAAAATGTTGCAGGATATCTGGACAAAGAGGAACCTAATTAGCTGGGCAGAGAGGAACCTAATGAGGTTCAGCAAGGGTAAGTGCAGAGTCCTGCATCTGGGAAGGAAGAATAAACTGCACCAGTACATGTTCAGAGGTGATCTGCTAGAGAGCAGCCCTGTGGAGAAGGACCTGGGAGTGCTGGTGGAGAACAAGTTCTGCATGGGACAGCAATGTGCCCTGGTGGCCAAGAAGGCCAATGGGATTCTGGGGTGCATTCAGAGGAGTGTGTCCAGCAGATCCAGGGAGGTTCTCCTCCACCTCTACTCTGCCCTGGTGAGACCTCACCTGGAATATTGCATCCAGTTTTGGGCTCCCCAGTTCAGGAGGGATAGGGATCTACTCAAGAGAGTCCAAGTGAGGGCTACAAGGATGATGAAGGGACTGGAGCACTGCCCTAGGAGGAGAGGCTGAGAGCCCTGGGGCTGTTCAGTCTGGAGAAGAGAAGACTGAGAGGGGATTTAATCAATGTTTCTAAATATCTGAGGGCTGGGGGTCAAGAGGGAGGGGACAGGCTCTTCTCCACTGCACCCTGGCATAGGACAAGGGGCAATGGATAGAAACTACAGCACAGGAGGTTGCACCTCAACATGAGGAGGAACTTCTTCACTGTGAGGGTCCTAGAGCACTGGAACAGGCTCCCCAGAGAGGTTGTGGAGCCTCCTTCCCTGGAGACTTTCAAGCCCCATTTGAATGTGCTCCTGTGTGACCTGCACTAGATGCTATGGTTATGTGGTCCTGTTCTGGCAAGGGGTTGGACTCGATAATCTCTGGAGGTCCCTTCCAACCCCTACCATCCTGTAATATCAGCTTACCACAGTCAGAAGCAAACATAATGCAGAGATACATACATGCATGTAAATTAAAATACCAAAACAAATTTCTTTAAAATTTCACCATTTGAAGTGTCACACTGCAAAAGTGAGAATCCTTGCCACAAATTCCTTACTATTAAAACTGATACATTATAAAACCATGAGTGCCTGCTTGCAATGCATATTTTTCTATCTTGAAGAAAAAAAAAATTAGACCCAAGAAAAATACCATAGGTCAAACTGACCATCAGAAAAAGACTTAAATACTGTCTTGTTTGTTTTATGGGTTGGTTGTTTGGGACTAGTTTGGTTTGGGGTTTTTTTAATTATTTTGAAAATTGTATTTTAAACAGTTAGAATAAACCCCAGAAAACAGCCAATCCTTGTTGGTTTACCTGAGTGAATCTAGCAGCATGTTGATCCCTGCTGGTCTCAACATGAAGAGCAGAACTACAGCCTGAAGGACCAGTTATGAGGAGGTGACCACTGGCCTCAGGGTGGGTGTCACAGCCCACACCTGACGAGCTGGTGGCTATTTATTGAGACCTATGTGAATGTTACAGCTCCCCTGTCCCACAGCCTGCCTCATTAAGCCCAATGATTTATCTTTATTTTAACAGGTGCTCTTCTCCCCAGCTGCCTTTCCCATCCACT
This sequence comes from Indicator indicator, assembly GCF_027791375.1. NCBI lineage: Eukaryota > Metazoa > Chordata > Aves > Piciformes > Indicatoridae > Indicator > Indicator indicator. The sequence goes on from NC_072020.1 coordinate 30,313,440, forward strand.
TCAAAGGTCATAGAACTATTAGGATTGGAAGGGACCTCAAGGATCATCCAGTTCCAAGCCCCCTGCCATGGGCAGGGACACCTCACACTAGATCAGGTCGCTCACAGCCACATCCAGCCTAGCCTTAAAAAACCTCCAGGGAAGAGGCTTCCACCACCAACCTGGGCAACCTGTTCCAGTGTCTCACCACCCTCATGGTGAAGAACTTCTTCCTAACATGCAATCTGCATCTCCCCATTTCTAGTTTTGTTCCATTCCCCCTAGTTCTATCACCACCTGGTACCCTCAAAAGCCCCTCCCCAGCTTTCTTGTAGCCCCCTTCAGATACTGGAAGGCCACAAGAAGGTCTCTTCAGAGCCTTCTCTTCTCCAGACTGAACAGCCCCAACTCTCTCAGTCTGTCTCCATAGCAGAGCAGCTCCAGCCCTCTGATCATCCTCGTGGCCCTTCTCTGGACACATTCCAGCACCTCCAGATCCTTCTTGTAATAGAGGCTCCAGAACTGGACACAGTTCTCCAGGTGGGGTCTCAGCAGAGTGGATTAGAGGGTGAGAATCACCTCCCTTGACCTGCTGGCTATGCTTCTCTTAATGCAGCCTGGGATACAATTTGCTTTCTGGGCTGCAAGTGCTCACTGCTGGCTCATGTTGAGCTTCTCATCCACCAGCATCCCCAAGTCCTTTTCTTCAGGGCTGCTCTCAAGCCAGTCCCTGCCCAGCCTGTATTGGTGCTTGGGATTGCCCTAACCCAGCATTATATTATCTTTATATGCATCTTTATGTAGATGCAGCACTGTATTACCTTTAACTCCCATCCTTTCTCCTAAGTTTTGGGTACAACATCTCTTACCACCTCCAGGGCCTCACAGACATGAAGGCCATCTAAACATTCCATTAGCTACTCCCTTTTTGGGTTGCCACAAATCCTGAGTTTCTAAAGCTTACAAACAAGCACATTCTCATGACTCAAGATTCAGATTTCCTCAAAGTATTTGGAGTGCTACGAACATCCAGACCTTTCTCCAAATGACACTTAATCATCTGCAATGCTCTGCTTCTATTTGTTCTGCTAGGTCATTTTCTCCTGCCTAGCATTTGCAGCATTAATCCTCACAGCCTTTCCTAGTGAGCCTTGCCTTGCTCTTCTCAAAGCACTTCTCCAAAATTCCAAGAATACTGTGAATTGTATGTCTGCCCCCCATTGTGCTAGCAGCCCAGTTCCAAAGAAATCATGTTTTCTCTCTAAACCTTCACTGTGATTTTAATAAAAGCACTGAGTACTATTAGACTCAATCAATATATTGATGGAATCCTATCTTAAGACACCTTTTCAAGTGACAGCAAATGAACAAAAAGGAGTCTACGCATCTGATTTTCCAATCAGCCATACCTAACAGTCATGTATTTCTGAGACTTCTTTCATTTTATGAAAATGCCTTGTGAGAGAATTTCAAAGCTTCATGGGGACAGTACATCTCCTGGTTCTCTGTCAAGTTTTGGTATCAGTTGCCCACACTAAAAATACAGTACTTCATGTAGATTAACAAGTTTGACTGGCTCTATGATTAAATATTTATTTAAGCACCCTTATCACTGGCATGCTCTATTCTTATCACCTTATCTCAGTGAAGACTTCTATCACTTTTCCTCCAAGGCAATACTTTAAGCAATTCAGCACAGCTCAGACGTTCTGATATTCCACAATATTGCACAGAACACCTTTGACTGTTGAGCCACCTCTTCTCCATATCTCTGTGATACATGCTAGAAAAGACTTTCGAGATACAGATTTTCACTAAGTTGATCCTATATCAGGCCTGAAACTTGAGGCTGAAAAACCTTGTCTGGGAAATACTTTTGTGAAGTGGTCAGGCTTCACAGATCAGAACGTCTGTATACTTTGATGCCCAACAACCTAACACTTGTCTAAGCATCTGCTTTATTTAAAGTGCAATAAGACAACTTCCAAGACTTATTTTGGATAATATAAAAGTTTCAAATTAAAATGCAGTATGCAAAAAAAAAAAAAAAAAGATAAAAAGAAAAAAATATACGGAGATGAAATGGATGCTTTATATAAAATATTTACATAGATGGAACACAAAAAATGTACCAGAGTTGGTAACCTTTATGACTCGGGGAACCATGTATTTACATATCTTTATCTTCACATGTGCGTATGTGTGTGTTGTGTATATATTTTTAACAGTTGACAGCTGTTTTAGAGCATACAGAGATGCCAAGCTGAATGAGGGTCTTGATTACTTCAAGATTAGCTATCTAAAGTTTCTATTCATTTTAAGTGTTGTTAGTGCGAAGAGTCATTAGTCACTTCCTTGTCTCATAGAACATCAGCATACATTTACATTGTTAATGAACATTTGGGGTAAATGAATTAATGGCACTTTTAAACATCAATTCAATACTAATAACTTTGTATGTCATAGAAATGTTAAGGTTGAGATAAAATGAGAACCCTTTTCAGTCAAGGTAACTAATCACTTCTGGGCACAATAAAAGGTAAAATTAATTTGCGGTGTTTTTTATTTTAAGAGGGTAAAATTTTTTTTTTTTCTTGATACAGAGGTGAAAGAGTTACATCTGTAAGGAAAAAAAAAGAACAGGATAAAATGTTTATCTTTTTCTTGATTGGCACGACTAAAAATTGAGCTTGTATTTCTTCTGGATGTCGCTCTGAGCAACCTGATCTAGTGTGAGGTCTCCCTGCCCATGGCAGGGGGGTTGGAATTAGGTGATCCTTGAGGTCCCTTCCCACCCTAACAATTCTGTGATTCTAAATGGTTATTCTTTTAGGTTAATGTGAAAGATTGTGTTAATTTGAAGATGTGTTAATGTGAAAGTTTCTAAAAACACATAGAAAAGTGCATTTAGTTTACCCAACTAAAATGGCAGCATAATGTTAAAGATGTCAAATATAATGGAGGGGGAACACTGACCTAGAAAAGCTACTTCACTTAATCATCAGATTTTGAAATACTTCCCCCTAGATGTTCATTCTCATTTTCTAACACTGAAAAAGCTTTAGAAACCAATGAAGAAAAAATGAAAAAAAAAAAAATAGCTCAAAGGGACAATGAAGCTTCACCAATATATTTTAAAGCAAAACATCAGCTTCTTACAGCTTCTTATAAGCTGAAGTAATAAACCTGGCTAAGTAAAGCTTGACATAGCTTTTTTAATAAGCACTAGTAAATAGAAGATTTAGAGACAGATACAGCCACACAGAGCAGCTGATCTAGGTGAGGGACTTAGGAAATGTGACAAAGTTGTTTCAACTCTGTAATTTAAAATGAATTTTTTATTTTGCCCTCCTGGTACATGTGTTCAACGACTGGAAAATTACAGGTAGTTAAGGTGCCACTGTGTATAACCAAGTACTTGAGGAATGTTTCCATGACAAGGACGAGCTTTCTCCTTAAGCTTATCACTTTCTTCAAACCAACTATACTGTCACTACTAGCAAATAAGTAGAAAAGACAACCAACACAGACATGCACTGCACTGTGCAAGCAGTTTGTTCTCACTATTCATTAGAGTCTTCCAAACACTCTATTTAATTAGTTTACTTCAGGTTACATAGTCATTTCTACCTTTAGAGCCTGGCCATTCTATCTCAACTTCCAGGATTTTTTCCTCAAATGAAAAGACAGATTCATCAAATAAACAAAATAGGAAAGACAGCTTTTTTTTTCCCCCTTGCATTATTTCATCCAAAATAACACACTGAACTCTACTTCAAAATTTAGGAAAAAAAATAAAAAAGGCAAAGAAAATGGAAAAGAAAAATCCCTAAAACCAAAGCAGTGTAAGAGCTCATGTCTGAGAACATACGTAAAGCCATGCTGCATTTCAATATTCCAATGCTGAAGTCAGTGTTTGGTTTATGCTTAAAAAAGGATGACAGTGCATTAAACATTGGGCTAATGTGTCTGCCTGTAATTGAAAGTTGACTTTTCCTGGTTTTCATTAGCATCACAGAGTTCTACAGACACTCTGTGAAATGTTCTTTAAGTTGCCCTGTTCAGCTTCATTGAGAGAACTAAACAAATTAGGACAGGTACAGTTATTATGACACATTTAAAAAAGGTTTCTAGCCAGAAAGTCTAAAAAGTACAGGAATACAAAACTCACCTTCCCCTGGCTTGTTCATGTAACTGTGCAAGGGATCAATACCTATTTCTTGTTCCTCTGTTTGCAAAGGGTGACTGGTTTCAGACACAGAATGATACATATTAGCAGCAGTAAATTCCAACTGAAGAGTATTTATCTGGAGGGAAAAAAACAACAGAGAAACGCTTTAGTGTTTCTTTAGCTATTTTTCAGTCACAAAAGATGATAGCAAAAAAGCTTAAAATCTTTCCTTATTTTCCAGGCACCACATTAACATTAGATGTGCAAGAGCAGAACAACAGTGCTCCCATTCAAATGGTTATTTGAAGCTCAAAAGAATTTTCCCAGTAACTCAAACCATCACACTGCAAATAAAAGTTTAAGTGTGACAGACTAAAGTGGGGCAGAAGTCTCTTTCTTTCCTTTTTCTAGCTTTCCCAACTTCTCTTTTAGTCTGATTCCAGGGAGAACTTATGCTAGTCCATGTGGATGAGGAAGGCTGTAGAACAAAGCTGAGGTGAGACCCACCATCATCACTTTCCTGGCTCAGGATTTCTTAGCCTAGAAAAACTTCCTATGAACCAATTTCTTTAGAAATCATAGAATCACAGAATCATAGAATCAGTCAGGGTTGGAAGGGACAACAAGGATCATCTAGTTCCAACCCCCCTGCCATGGTATGATTCCCAAATCATACATTAAGTATAAGATACAGAGAGAGGGATGCAAACACATGTAGAAAGAAAGAATGCGATAGCACTGATTGGTATGATGGCTAACTTCAGTTTTATCAAGATCTATATTTGCTTTCTAGAAATAAGGTTTTACAGAAGCATTTCAAGAAACATAATCACCAAGCCAGTGAGTATTTACAAAGAAGGTCTTTCAAAAACGAAGGGCAAAAGGGAAGAAAACCCAAAACTGAAACCCCAGGAAGTAGGTGACAAGAGTTCATCATCAGAGGCTTCTGAATGCCATTCACATCACTATCCATTACGTGAGTAATAACTACACTAGAAGTTCATGCTGAGCAGTGTTGGAAGCCAGTATTTGTTGCAATGAGTAAGAGAATGCCAATACAAGAATGAAAAGCAGATGGTGTTCTGGTCTGAGCAGCAAGAAGGAAAAATGACCTTTACAGTGCATTAACAGCACAGGAGTACATTTGTCAAGGCTGTATTCTGGTGACTGTACAGCAAATTATTAACAGCACGAAAGAGATGTAGCTACCCTGCAACACAAGCACACTAAGTAGCTACTGATGACTGACACCTGAGTTTGCAGCATGTATCTTAACCTTTTAACTCCAAGAAAATTATATCCTAAAATAAATATACAAAGAGGAACAGAACACACCACACTTTCAGGATTGGTATATTATTTTTATGCTACCCATTTACTTAATTTTCCTACTTAGTTCTGTGAGAAAAACCCAAACTGACCCACCCTCCCTAAAAAAAAAAAAAAAAAAAAGGTATTAGGGGTGGTGTTAGGCATTTTCTTTCAAACTGAGGCAGCCAGACTGTTTCTAAAAGGATGCTCTCTCAGCTGTATTCCCTGAAGGGTTTGTCCTTCATTTCTCCAGTGTGATGCTGAAATAATCACACCATCATCTGACTACTTTTTAGCTTAAAGAAAACATCTGAAAAGCAGTCAAGACGTGAGGGAAGGTAGGACTGTCCCCTTTTGCAGTGGTACACCTTCATGTCAAATCACTACAATCTCATAATCATATGATAAAACACACCACTAAACCAGAATTGCCCTGAACAACTCCTTGTACTAGCTGAACAAAACCTGTTCTGAATGCAAGTACACTTCATGCGGTTCCTATGTAATTTTATAAACCATAACAATGAAAAATGCATGAATGGTAACTTGGAGAAAAACATTTATAAACTTGATAGCCACTTAAATAACATTTCAATGTTTACCTGCAGTCTTATGGCTAAATAATACAGGGGGTTGTTTGTAACGACCTGATCTCTTAAATAAGTAAATAAAGAAATCATGTGAAAGAATTTACTTAAAAAAATAACCAAAAAGCAAACCATAAAAAACAACTTTGCAGGAAGAGCTGTTTATGATCTTATGCTACTGGAATTTCAGTTGCTGCTCTTGTTCCCTTTGCTCTATCATTGTAATTACCTTTCTAGTGATTTCTTGATTTTGTCTACACAAAAATTACAAGCTTATTTCAAACGGTGGTCTTTCAGACTTTACTACACAATCTGACCAAGGCACAACCCCAAATACTTTTCAAACTGAAAACCAGGCATGATGTGACTTTTCAGGGCTTTGCAGTTTTGGCAGTCATCACTTAACTAAGATGCAACTAAGACTTGTATTGTCACACATCCACAGCACAGCATGAAATTGACTCTAGTAAGTCTGCTCTTCTATACTCTTCTGTTCAAAAGATGTGTTGCTAGCAGATCCAGAGAGGTGATTCTGCAACTCTACTCTGGTGAGACCTCACCTGGAGTACTGTGTACTGTCTGGAGCCCTCAATATAGGAAGGACAGGGACCTGATGGAGAGGGTCCAGAGGAGGGCCACAGAAATGGTCAGGGGGTTGGAGCAGCTCTGCTATGAGGACAGGCTGAGGGAGCTGGGGGTGTTCAGCCTGCAGAAGAGGAGGCTCTGGGGAGACCTAATAGCAGCCTGGCAGTACCTGAAGGGAGCCTAACAGGAAGGATGGAGAGAGACTGTTTACAAAGGCCTGCAGGGACAGGACAAGGGACAGTGGCTTCAAACTAGAGAAGGGCAGATTTAGGTTGGATGTTAGGAACAAGTTCTTTACTATGAGGGTGGTGGAACACTGGAACAGGTTGCCCAGGGAGGTGGTTGAGGCTCCTTCCCTGGAGACATTCAAGGTGAGGCTGGAGGAGGCCCTGGGCAGCCTGATCTAGTTGGGGATGTCCCTGCTGAGTGCAGGGAGGTTGGACTGGATGAGCTTTGGAGGTCCCTTCCAGCCCAGACCATTCTATGATTCTTTATCCACCTTCATTTTTTTTCCCTAAAAACTCCCCAAATACCATGCCTTTAGAACACAGAGGAGTTATAATTTACAGACACTTTGAGCAGTTTTAAACAGCTGAATAGATTCCCTTTTCATACATGCACAGTGATTTAATTGCTTATTTGTTTACAGATACATTTGATTAGTGTTAAAAACAATACCACTACCTATTAGTCTTGTCACTCCTTAGTCCAAATAATTTTCTTTACAGTTTTATATTTAAGTTCTTTTCAGCTGTTTTAGCAATGAGAACTATTAAACAATTATGATCAGACTTTGGATCTTACTCCAAGACAGATTAACTTTTTAGAGGTTTGTGCTTGATTTGTAATGGCCTATAACATATTGTTCATACTAAGTAAGATGCAATTTACAAGCACTCTCAATGTGAAACAATGAAAGTGTTAGAAAAATCTGAAATTCAATTGTTAAGATTAAAAGACTCAATATCAGCTATCTCTTTAAACTCTAACATCTCACTCAAAGCTTGAAGTGTCTCTGTTATCTATTCCTACTTTTTCTTTTGGTTTTCCCCCCCTCCAAAGATGAAGGTGTAAAAATCCCACAGATAAGGCACCCTTCCCAGCACTGGAAGTTCAACTATTCTTTAATATACATGGAAAAATAATTAAAGCTGCTTAGGACACATTTATCTAGTTAGGAGAATGAAAAGAGACAGTAATCCACATATGAGCCCAAGGAAAAGACAAGCCTATAAACTCCTTGCCTGGCAGCTCTCCTTAAGTACATGAGCAGGGGGAATCCTCATGTGCCACCAAGGACTGCATCATAGGTCTGCTCCTTGCTGACCAAAGCACATGGAATGAGTGCAGCCTGCTTTCCAGGGAAGCAGCTTGTCAGTACTTCTGTGAGTTTAACTTCCTAGTGGAGACCAAAAATCCCTCCAAAGATAGGTTTATGGACTCCAGCACAGAACCTCACTGGATATTAAAGGGAATCTACAGAGAGAGTTGCTTACAGCATACCAACCTTTCTCCCCACGACCTTCACCATACCCCACAGGCTATAAAATACCAACCAATTTCCATTAGGAAAAAACTTAATTGATGCTTGCTAACACCTAACTGACTAACAAGCTCTTTATACACAGCAGGTATCAACTACTTTTTGTATTTGTCTGAAAATCTTCCACTTACCTCTTCACTTGCAGCAGATACAAATAATCATCACATAAATATTCAATATTCAAAGGAACAGTTTCTGGATAACAAACACTGTTTAAAACATATTTACTGCCCTTTTTTTTTTTTTAGTTAAAAAAAAAATCTAAAACCACCTCATCTAAAAGCTTTTCCTAAATCATCAGTGTTTATATAGCCTTCTTAAAATGATTTATTATAGGCTTCTTAAAATGATTTCAAACTACAAAACACACCAAAACATATTGATGGGGCTCTGAACAACCTGATCTAGTTAAAGATGTCCCTGCTTATTGCATGCAGGTTGGACTGGTTGGCCTTTAAAGGTCCCTTCCAAGCCAATGCATTCTGTGATATCAAAATGAATGTTTAATATGTGAAGAACATTCATATTGTTTGGGCAAAAATTAAAAATGTAAGTCTCACAAAGGATATTTTGAAGGTGTAACTGAGTAGGTGAAAAATAATTAGGCCATTCTGAGTTTTTACAACATCCATTTCCCCACTCTTCTCTTACCCTGACAGTGAAACAAAAGGAGAGAAATTACAGGGTACTTGGGACCAGGGCAGAATGGTACAAACTGCCCCACTCTTGCTTCCTGACTTCCTCTTACCACCAGACAATTAAGCCAAAAAGCAAAATATTTTATCCTTAAAGAAAGGGAAAAGAGAACCCACTAAGTCAAACAAGAAGCTGAGTAACACTGTTTAATTCTATTAGACTCTATCAACCATCTTTTCCAAATTATCTCTGGGCCTTTATTTCCTACTATATAGCAAAGTTTACCATTTTAATTACTTAAATTGATGACAAGTAGAGGAAATACTTGTTTAGCTAAGTGATAAATTAGCTGCCCTGCAAAGTCAAATTGATTAAAATGACCTAAGTAAAAGCAAATGTCTGATGTGGTAATGGTCTTATGCATGTTTTGTTGAGAGAGTCATGTTATGAGGGTTCATGACTTTGCCCCTCAACTGCAGCTTATGAAGTCATCAAGCATGTTAAAACACACAATTGAGGACCCTCCAGCAGATATTGACTTAAGTATTAGGAGAATAAAAATGTATTGCCTTTGTTTAAAACATTGAAGTACAGATGACTTGTAAATAATCTGGAAACAGTTCCAGAGCCTGAGCATTCTTTCACTGGACAAATCTCCTGGGCTTTAAGTTATTCCTCTTAAATCAGGAAAAGAAAATAAAACAAACAAACAAAAAACAAGCAACAACAACAACAAAACCCCAACCAAACAAAAAAACCAACCAACCAACCAAAAAAAAAAAAAACAACCAACCCCACAACCAAACCACCCAACCAACCAAAAAAACCCCCCAAACAGCAAAACAAAACAGAACCAACCAATCAACCAACCAACTAAAGAAAACAAAAAAACCAAAGAAAACTAGAAGTCATGCTTTCTCTGAACAGAGGGCTGAACAGGAGACAGTGGTAGGCATGAACTTTGTAAAATGAGGGCCATTTGCTATGTTGCAAACTGGATGCTTTTCACTAAGCCACTCACTAATACATGTCTGAAAGCTTTGTTCCACAATGTAATATTCACTGCTTTATTCTTTGCTCTGGGAGTGATTTTTACTCATGCCATATGGACCACTCACCTCATAGCACTTGAGCTCTTACACTCTCCATCATCAGCGCTTTCCTACTACAATCTCTATTTAAATACAATAGATACTAGTTCAAGTGTCTCAACCTCCCCCTCCAAAACAAAACAAAACAAAAACCAGTGCCCTACCTCCACCTTCTCCCCACCCAAAACCCCAAACAAACAAAAAAAACCAGGTCAAAAATACTCCAACCTCAAACAATTCACCACCATTTTAAATCTAGCTAAGGTTTCTACTCTGCCTCTTCTGCAGGTTGCCACCATCCATGAAGAAACATGCCTCAGGAAGAACCACGTCTTCCTAATGCCAAGGCAAAGTGCACAATTTGACAAGCTTTGGATAGCACAAGGCAAGTCTGTTTTCTTTTATAAAATGTATCAGACTATGCATCATTAAAATAGAATGATGCAAACATGAAAAGGGACTGACAAGGTAGAGCAAATTAACATTAACATCAGCTGGGGTCCAGAGCAAAACAAACAAAATCATGCCCCTGATGGACAGGTTAACAGCCAGTGAGTTTGATGATCATGAAATGCAATTAATTTTGTCCCATTTAATAACATTTCCTGCATTTTAACTTCTGTCTGTCTGATTTTCAATACAAAAACAGAGTTGCATTGGACTTTAAATAAGTTAATTAAGTATTAAAATCAATCATGTGAAAGTCTTAATATTTAATACTGTTAGATTGTATATCAAAGTGGTTTTATTATTTATTTACTCTGAACCTTTCCAGAATACTTCATGTGGCAACAGGGGGTCTGTATCTCACAAGATAAATGCATTTACAATGCCAAATAAATTATATATAAAAGCATTTGTCTTAATACATGTCATTCAATATTAAATATCACCCATTGGTACCACCCTGAAACCCTAATCCATTTTTACCAGCCATACATTTGTATTATTCAAATGCTGTCTATTAAATAGTTGTCTCAAGAGCCACAGTAAAGGAATACATACCTAAGAACAATTATCATAGGAGCTTTAAAGCACTGTCTACAAATTTAACCCTACAACTTTCATGTCTTACCAGTGCTTAAACATGCAAAGTATAAATTCAGTGGTGAATTAAAATGTCAGGGATAAGAAACAACACAAATAGCCTGGGACCACGACAATGTATTCTCTTGGTAATTCACATGATAGGTAAAAACTTTTTTTATAGATGCTTAAAAAAAAGAAACAACAAAAACCCTATAAACCACAGAACTTTCTCATAACTGAACACTTCTTATTCTTATTATTAATTTTTAGACAGGAAATCTTCCACATATTTGTTACAGGCAGAGAACAAGATCAAGCAGTTTCTTGAGGTGCATGATTCTGTATGCTAGTTGGACTAAGGAAGAAAAACTTGAATAAAGCAGAGGAGGATCAAAATCCTCATGTAACTTTGACCACTATATTCAATACCCATAGCACTCTGCCAATGATTCCCAAGCTCCAATGCTATTATTAATAGTAACATCCGAGATTTATGGTGAAACATTGAAAATGGTGACAATCAAAGCATAAACAGCATCAACCATTTTAAATTCCCAGTACTAAGGTTACATGTGCAGTACAGTCTCATACATATATGTGCAGCATAGTCTCATACAACCCTATGAGGAGAGGCTGAGGGAGCTGGGGGTGTTTAGCCTGGAGAAGAGGAGGCTCAGGGGAGACCTCATTGCTGTCTACAACTACCTGAAGGGAGGTTGTAGCCAGGTGGGGGTTGATCTCTTCTCCCAGGCAACCAGCAGCAGAAGAAGGGGACACAGTCTCAAGTTGTGCCAGGGGAGGTTTAGGCTGGATGTTAGGAGGAAGCTCTTCACAGAGAGAGAGATTGCCCATTGGAATGTGCTGCCCAGGGAGGTGGTGGAGTCACCATCCCTGGAGATGTTCAAGAAAAGCCTGGATGAGGCACTTAGTGCCATGGTCTGGTTGATTGGATAGGGCTGGGTGATAGGTTGGACTGGATGAGCTTGGAGGTCTCTTCCAACCTGGCTGATTCAGTGATTCTATGATTATTTAAATAAATAATTCAAGGAATAAGAGAGGTAATATTCAAAATCAGTCCCAACTTGGCAGTATGAATTTGCTACAAAACCCAAACTCCACACCCTCAAAACAAAACTATATGAATTTTTAATGCAGGCTATAGGACAGCTCCACAACGAGGCAGTTAAGAGAGCACAACTTTGGTCTAATTTTTATTTCAAACAAGAAATACCAAAAAAAAAGAGACAAACTCAGTGGCTAAATGTAGCCCATGTCTTGGACAGTCCTCCCAACTGCCAAGATCTAGCTGTTAAGCAGCAGGTAGGAAAACGTTACATTGCTGTATTTTCACCCTATTTCCTTTCAACTAAAGACTCAAATAGAGAAAGGTTCCTTGTAGAGGTGAAGTGGAGGTAGTATGGCAAGGTTTGTTTTCTCTGGTTGGAGAACCATTATGATCTCACACATGAGCAGAATTCTAACTTAATTGGCATAATAAATACAATTCAATGCTGGTCTCTTCTCCCAGATAATTAGTGATAGAAACAAGAGGGAATGGCCTCAAGTGATTGGGTAGGTTTAGACTGGACATTAGGAATTTTTTTTTCATGGAAGCAGTGGTCAGGCATTGGAATGTGCTGCCCAGGGAGGTGGTTGAGTCACCAACCCTGGATGTGTTTAAAGGTGGTTTGGATGTGGTGCCTGGGGATATGGTTTAGGGGTGAACCTTGAAGAGTAGGGTTCTGGGTTGGACTTGATGATCCTGAGGGTCTCTTCCAACCTGAATGTTTCTGTGATTCTGTGACTGTCATTACTGAATATGTCAGCCAAAAGAGTGAGAGTGCTGCCTTGTAGACAGAGGTTATATGTACTTTGAAATTGAAAACATAGAAGGCTGAAAGTGGGGAAACAAAAGATAGCAAGGGAATATACTACAATGCTTGTAGAAGACATATGATGGAAAAGGAATTTAGTTGGACAAGGGCTGTACAGGAAGTTCTTGGAATATACTGGTGAAAATGAAGTTTCATTTAATTGTTTGCATTTTCTTTTAAGGTAGGAGGAGGAAAATGTCGACAGGTTGGTCACTGGATTAAACTGAGCTGGATTCTAAACCACAAATACAAATCAGCTCCAAACAGAAAGGTGAAAAGTTCAAATGGAAGTGGTCTTAACAAGATGAAGCTCATGATTTTTAGGAAAGCAGGGAGGGGAGAAAACTTAATAAAAGGAACAAGATTTCAGAAAAGCAATTTTCAACAAAACTAGGAACAGGAATTTAGGTAGGCTGGCCAACTCTTTTATAAAGACAGAAGAACTCTTAGGCTCTCCTGTTGCAGAGGAAGGACAGAAAAGGCAGTGATGTGAATTTTGGCTAATCAGCAAAGTTCCATGCAGCAAAGTGCTAAGGAGGAAGTACACAAAGTAAAAATCAGGTAACATAATCCAGGTTCAGCATAAATTAAGGACAAATTTATAGGGTCACATCAGAAAAATAAAGAACCATTATGGTGTAATTACCAAGGAACACCAGAATAAGACAGCATTACTGATAATGTAGGGATATACATATGCACACACTAACAGGTAGAACAATGGAAATATTGTGCCTTCTATTTAAAGGAGAGGGAGAGTTAAAGATGACAAGGCAGGTGAAGCATTTTCTACTTCATTCTGCTAAGATTCAGTTACAAAACAAATGGCTAACACATACAGCACTATTTAAACAATGTGAGCTAGCCAAGGGAAAGAAAAGATTACAGAACAGGTAAAGAAGTTCTTTTCAGAACGTCACATACTACTCACTTCAAGGTAATTGCATGCACAAGTTTTGACTTGATATTGTTGGCAAAGCAGGTAGTCCCTCCTCCTCCTCCTGACAACTGTTACCCTTCCGCCATGTTTCTACTACTGGCACATGCATCTACATGGAACCAGGTCAGCTGATTCATTTGGGCTGAAGCTATCCTGCCAAAGGAGTAAATTTTAACCAAGACCAGTTAAGACCTTGCAGCACTTGGTTAGAATAATCAACTACAAAACCATGAGATGAAGAGCAAATCAATTCTACTTCAAAATAACCAAATCAAGTTGATAAGAATGAGATGTGTGAGTCTCCTTCTATCAGCTGATGCTGGTAACGCCTGAGCCCCAATAATGTATCCATTTTTAGACAATCACCTTGAAGGACAGTACCTAGCTGCTGTGATCCTGAGAAGAGCAAAAAGGCTAATTTAAGAACTTCAAATCTATGATCTACAGCATAAGACTGAAACTGAATGTTCTACTTCAGTGAAAGGAAGATGAGAAGGAAAGAAAGGAAAAATGCAGTAGGATTCCAAATCGTTACATCATTTAACTATGATTTAACTCCTTTTTCTTACAGTAATCTAAAAATGCTGAAAACCCTATTCAGACTGAAACTATTCAAACCACTGGAAACTCATTAAATGAAAGAAATCCCTTGTTTATTTTATTTCAGAATGAATTTTATCTACCTGGTTATAGAACAATTCAACATAATTTAAATTAAAGCTTTCTCCTTCCAACAATGGTTTGCTGCTGTTTATGGTATGGAAATGACTGCTTTTAAGTATTTAAGAGTTTTACTTTCAAGAACACACAGGCACCATGCTATGCTACACACTTTATGTTTTAGTAATACATATGTAACTCAAAGGGCCAAAGAATGTCAAGACTGGAAGAGATCATCAAAACAGTGAACTGGAAAAAATGGCAGCTTAGCCTGCAGCCTTACCCAAAATGATAGTAACTAGCTTAGACACTAAAAGTGTATTCAATGAAACAAGTTTCCAGGATATCACAGCTTTAAAGTAGTAAGCAATTAATCCAGGATTCAGCCTTTATTCTTTCCCTATTTTTAGAACACTGTTTCCTACCAGGGTTGACAGAATCTTTACAGAAACTCTAGCCATGTTCATGCATGCACAAAAGCATTTGCATTAAATATTTCTCTTCCAGTTTCCTCTTCTAGTTATGCAGATGTAAAGCAGCATTGTCTCATGCTGAGGTACAAGGCAATTTTGTGTAAGACCTGTTTATTAAGGAAAAAGGACCATCTCATAGATACTTTCAAAAAGAGCAAGACAGAATTTGTTTCATATCTTACAATGAAGTTTCTACATAATACAAAGAACCACAGCCCATGTTCACCTCTGTGACCCACTCACAGAAAGACAGAAGCTGGAAGGGAACTTGAGATCATCTAGTCCAATCCCCCCCACCACAGCAGGTTCACCTACAGCAAGTTGCACAGGACAGCATCCAGATGAATGACTCCACAGACACAGACTGCACTACCTCTCTGGACTGCTTGCTCCAGCGCTCCACCACCCTCAAGGTAAAGAAGTTCCTCCTCATGTTTAGATGGAACTTCCTGTGTTCAAGTTTGTGCCCATTACCTCTTGTCCTGTCACTGGACACCACTTAAAAAAGACTGGCAGGCTCAGGTGCAAAGGAAAATGGAGTGTAAGAGGAAAGCAAAGAAATCTAATTCAGCTGCAGCTGAATGCAAACAGCAAGGATTTCCCATGACTTCTGTGAATGAGAGCAGCAGACTACTTGAGTATGTCTAACAACTATACTGAGGAAAAAATGCTTCAGAGTGGAGCTACCCCTGGTAAAACAATATGCTGAAGCTTCCCACAAGTGCTCCCTATCATACTCAAACGCTCAGTCTCAAGACAAACTCAGTGTCAGGCACAGTATTCAGTCATGTACTGTCTGCTCACATTGCTCCTCTTCAGCCTTACCATATGAGAAGTAACAAAAGAAGAGTGTTTAACATTCACTCTGGGGGTTTAGTATTTTTATAGAATCCTTATTCATACACAGGATATAACAAGTTTCAAACAGCAATATCTAAATAAAATATCTCAAAAGAAAGGAAACTGGTAAGACTTGGAAAGGTACAGATGCAGCCTGCTGACCTTGGTGGGTAGCTGACTGTATTAAAGCACTGTATACCAAGATATCACTACTGTTATGGGTAACATTTTATTCAGGTTTTGTCTTAGTAGGACAGTAGTACTACATTCCATGCTACTGAAGAGATGACAAGGCAAATTCTTCCTTTCTCAGACAGTAAACTCTGCTGCTCAGCACATCTTGCTGCATCTCTTTTGTTTCTGCTGCTCAGGACCTCTTAGTACTACGTCCTGCCAAGGTTATATTAAGTAATATTAAAAATAGGAGAAAATTACAGTGCAATACTCTACCTTCATTATTAACTTGATCTCTTGATACTGTATTATCTGTTACAACTTAATTTCCAATCCCTTCCCACTTTCATATTTTCCATTCAAATTCTGGAGCAGCTGGATGAAATGCTCTATGTTTTCCTACACATACACACCAAACTGTCAAGAGAACACAAGTGGTCTTGCTGTATACTTCAGGCAGAGAGAAGCTAGGCAGGCCAACACGATGATTTCTAAAATGCACTGTTGCTTAGAAGCATTTAACCTTCCTAAACTATTTCCTGGGTAGTCCATGCTCCTTGCCAGAGCACGTAGAAAATACAGAAGACATCAGCACAAACAGCATGGCATAAAAATACTCTGGCTGAATTGCCTCAAAGTCTGAAGTAGATGCAGATCTTACACAGCAAGCAGGAAAGCAGTACTTTACAAGGCTACAGAGGAACAGAAGTACAACTACTAAAACCCCAAATTTAATTCTGCAGAACTTTAGAAATGTACTCTAAAATTTACAGTAACAACAAGACTCCATTAAAAAATTAATTCAGAAATAAGGATAAAACACACTGGTTGCGGGGCTTGGGGGTGGGGGTGAATATTAATGGAAGTGAGTTGCAATATATTATTTTTAATGGGGTTTTTCTTGTTGTTTGGCAGTAAATTTGTTGTACTAGAAATACCTGTCACCAACAAGTTCAATTCTCTTTACTGTAAGTCCTGGCTTTATTTTCCTTTACAAGGGAGGCAGCACTGGGGCTGTTTAGCTTGAAAAAGAGGAGGCTGAGGGGAGACCTCATTGCTCTCTACAACTACCTCAAAGGACACTGTGGAGAGGTTGGTGCTGGTCTCTTCTCCCAGATAATTAGTGATAGAACAAGCGGGAATGGTCTCAAGCTGCAACTGGGGAGGTTTAGACTGGACATTAGGAAAGCTTTTTTTCCTGGCAAGAGTGGTCAGGCATTGGAATGTGCTGCCCAGGGAGGTAGTGGAGTCCCCAACCCTGGATGTGTTTAAAGGTGGTTTGGATGTGGTGCTTGGGGCTGTGGTTTAGGGGTGACCCTTGTAGAGTAGGGTTCTGGGTTGGACTTGGTGATCCTGAGGGTCTCTTCCAACCTGAATGTTTCTGTGATATTACACAGTAAGAAGCAAAAGCCTTTGTTTGCTTTACAGTCTTTGACAACACGTATGTGTAGCATGGCAGTATCTTAGGCAAGACCAGAAGTAGTAGGCAAAGGGGTAAGCTAACCTGAGAATTGTATATGCTCTTCTGCTCTGGGGAATGAGAACAGAACTCTAAAGATCTTTGATTTTTAATAGGTGACAATAGACTGAGGGCTTAGTTGAATTAGGGCTCTAATTAGAATCATAGAATTATAGAATCAGTCAGGGTTGGACCACAAGGATCATCCAGTTCCAACCCCCCTGCCATGGCCAGGGACACCTCACACTACATCAGGCTGGCCAGAGCCTCATCCAGCCTGGCCTTAAACACCTCCAGGGATGGGGCCTCAACCACCTCCTGCACAACCCATTCCAGGCTCTCACCACTCTCATGGTGAAGAACTTCTTCGTCACATCCAGCCTGAATCTCCCCACTTCCAGCTTTAATTCACCAACCCTATAACACAACTGAATCTCCCAGTCCTGTTTGAACACCAAGTTTTGTTGTCTGCAACCAACAAAAAGGAATTGAAATTCCCACAGAACAGTGAACAGATTTGAAAACTTGTGCTAGAACAACAGCTGTCATTATACTCTACAGAAAGCTTGCAACACCTTTGAGGCTAAGCTTTTAAGCCCATTTTATTAAAAAAATATTACAGATGTAAACAAGATATGGTTAGAAATCTCCTTGATTAAATTTTTCCTACTGTTTTTAGAAAGCCTTTGCTGACAGTTTTCTTGACTGTGTTACAGACCACTATGACTCTTCAAGTATATTTAACATAGAAATTGTGATAGCATTAGCACTCTGTATCTTCCTGGACAAAACAGCTGTTTTCACATAGTTCTTTTTGGTTTGTTTTTCTGTCCTTCTGACCAAATTTATCATTTTATTTCTCTCCAAGTTCTCAAAATACCAGTTTGTGAAAAGGTAGTTTTCAGATTTTTTTTTTCCCTGATGGAGACTTATTCTTAAACTGGTCATGTGCAAGAGCCTAGAAAAATGTTCTTCTTGCTGTGTTGCTGCATTTCTGGTGGTAGTTGAGGTAGAGAAGTGGCCTAGTTCAGGTAGAGAAGTGACTTAACAGCATCCAGGACCACTTAGCACATTAATAAGAATGAAGAAGAATTTTGAACTTGATCCAGAAGTAAATGGAAAGAAACCAAGCACACAGAATATAGGTGTTTACTTACTACTAAGGCTGCGCATCTTTGGGCAGCTAAAATTAGTAGTTACCTCTGAAATTTTGGTTTCTCATGTATTATTCATCTTTCTTTTTCTCCTAAAAGGAAGGCATAAGATGGCAGCAGCAGGTGTTCTTAGCTTCCTGATGAAAAAGGAGGAAAAATTTGACCAAGGGGACAGATCTTTATTCAGAGGAGAGGTGACAGACAGAGACTGCCTAGCTGAGATGACTACTCTCTGTCAAACACATATTGCAGTTCCACCTGTTGTCAGGAAGGCAAGAAGCTTAAGGATTTCTCAAGCAGGCAGCAGATCCTCTGCCTACTCATCCAAACTCCTGTGTTTGGGAAGTTCTTACTCTTTGCTGTGGAAGAAAAAGGGCAATTCTGTTCTGTTCTAGCAACCACATACATAAGCAAAATGCTGAGAACAGACTCAGATAACATTATTTGTCATTGTTGGTTTAGAAGTTTTGATATCATCTTTTTGAAATGATCACTCCTTAACTATGCTACTCCAACTCAGCTTTCTTCCTTCTGAAGAACCCCACATAAGGCTCCTCCCATCCATTCAAATAACCAAATGTGGCATTGTTAACATAGTTATAAAAATGCCATCTAGTATGTTTGTATATACAAAGTTAGCCTGCTAAAAAGAAGTATTTCCCCACCTCCTTTAAATTCTGCAGACTGCCTCTGCATGTAGTAGAGCTCTTTCACCCCGCTGTCAGAAACAGCAGATGAAGAAAGTGGTCTCACCTTCCAGAGACATACACACTGTTTGGATTTTAAAAGGTAACACAGAGAACTAAAGAATACTTTAACATTAAGCATGCATTTTTTTCCAATCCAGTAGGAATGACTGAGGGATGTGTGCAGGGAATAACAAAGTTTTGGGGTTTGTTGGGTTGTTTCTTTCATGATCAAAGTACCATGGGATGACCAAGCTCTTCAGTCCATGGATAAAAAGATTTAGACCTTATCCATACCCTAACACTACATGTTAATCTTTTATTTCCTGCAAATAGCTACTTTCATGGATATGTTCTTTACTATGAGGGTAGTGGAACACTGGAACAGGTTGCCCAGGGAGTTGGCTGTGGTCCCTTCCCTGGAGATATTCAATGTGAGGCTCAACAAGGCCGTGGGCAGCCTGACCTAGTTGGGGATGTCCCTGCTGAGTGTGGGGAGGTCAGACTGGATGACCTTTGGAGGTCCCTTCTGGCCTGGACCATTCTATGATTCTATGCTGCCAAAATTCCTCTGATTGCCACTGTCAATAGTCTTAAAGATACCATCTGAAACAACTACACCAGTTTTCATTCCCCTTAAGGAAAGCCTTGGTGCAAACCAACACGTGAATACTGTAGTTAAAAGAACCAGTTTTCTGAATTAAAGGCACACACAGTCCCAAGACTTACACCAGTATGGCAATTCTGTACAATTTAGTCATTTTGATTCTAGGTTATAATTAGATAGTCCATCATGAATGAGCCAAGAACTTTACCGTAACATAGGTCCTCTGCACACCATATGTATATGGAATCTACTACATCAATCGAAATGGCTAACAGTTCAGATGATGTACACACAAATAAAGGTACCACACCTAGAGGTCAAAATAACTTCTGTAAGAGCAAAGTCTATTCTCTTATTTCTAGCTACCTCCTAGAAACATGAAGCATAAAAATATAACAAGCTGCAAAATAACAAATTCAACACCACATATTGAGTTTCTTTTAGAGTCACACGAACAATGCTATAACTATAATCAGAAATACAGTAAAAGTGGAGTAAAAAGTGTATCTTTCTACTTTGTGGCTCATGGTGGCCTATGCCACAAAAATGGTCAGGGGGTGGGAGCACCTCTGCTATGAGGACAGGCTGAGGGAGCTGGGGGTGTTCAGCCTGGAGAAGAGGAGGCTCTGGGGAGACCTAATGGCAGCCTGGCAGTACCTGAAGGGGGCTCCAGGAAGGCTGCAGAGAGACTGTTTGCAAAGGCCTGCAGGGACAGGATGAGGGACAATGGCTTCAAACTAGAGAAGAGCAGATTGAGATTGGATGTGAGGAAGAAGTTCTTTGCTCTGAGGATGGTGGAACACTGGAAGATGTTTCCCAGGGAGATGGTTGAGGCTCCTTCCCTGGAGATCTTCAGGGTGAGGCTGGAGGAGGTCCTGGGCAGCCTGATCTAGTTGGGGATGTCCCTGCTGAGTGCAGGGAGATCAGACTGGATGAGCTTTGGAAGTCCTTTCTGGCCTGGACCGTTCTACGATTCTGTGATTCTATACTAAGAGTCTGCAAGGATCACCACGACAGTAGATGAATTAGGATTTCACTACCATCAAGTCTGAATTGTTTCTTAACAAGGCCACAAATCAGCATAGCTCTGATTTGACAGAGCTGAGACTTTCAAAACTGCACTGACAACACGTTAAGTACAGTAAGTAGGATTTTTCAGAAATGTTTTAGGAAATGCTGAGAAATAAGGTAGGATGAAATGTACACATAATCACTGCAATAGGCATATGAAGAAAAGCTGCACTGAAAAATGCAGGAATACTTGTCTACACATGGTAGGGAAAAAAAGATCTCTGAAATGTTGATGATTCACTTCTGCAATTATTTCTGTAACTGGACAGAAACTTTCTTCCTTTTCACAGACACTAGATGATATTAAGGCATATGGGCAGAGCAGTCTTTTGAAAGCTCTATAATTTATTCTTTCTTCAAATTTGACTGAGAAAAACATATACAGCAGAGCCCCTACTACAAGAGGGATCTGGACATGCTGGAAGGTGTCCAGAGAAGGGCCACCAGGATGATCAGAGGGCTGGAGCTCCTCTCCTATGAGGACAGACTGAAGGAGTTGGGGCTGTTCGGTCGGGAGAAGAGAAGGCTCCCAGGAGACCTTCTTGTGGCTTTTCAGTATCTGAAGGGGACTACAAGAAAGCTGGGGAGGGACTTTTTAGGCTATCAGGTAGTGATAGGACTAGGGGGAATGGAACAAAGCTGGAAGTGGGGAGACTCAGACTGGATGTGAGGAAGAAGTTCTTCATCATGAGAGTGGAGAGAGCCTGGAATGGGTTGTGCAGGGAGGTGGTTGAGGCCCCATCTCTGGAGGTGTTTAAGGCCAGGCTGGATGAGGCTCTGGCCAGCCTGCTGTAGTGTGAGGTGTCCCTGGGCATGGCAGGGGGGTTGGAACTGGATGATCCTTGTGGTCCCTTCCAACCCTGACTGATTCTATGATTCTATTCTATAGCAAAGGAATGGACACCTTATATACCTGACAAATGTATTAAACCACCGTGTCAGGCAAGTGTGTGAAAAATACTTTTTGAACTTGCCATGAGAGACTCCAGAAGACTGAATTCTGGCTTCTCTGAAACTCCCATTGATTTTATCAGCCTAGATGGCCAGCCTCAGTGCTTTGATGTACATGTGCAAGGGCCACTGCTTTAGATTCATTCAGAGTTCTGACCATGAGATTTTTCTGTTTGCTCATCTGAGTCCACTATGTAATTATCTTAGCAATGTTTCTATATTCCAGTATGCTGTGTATTTCTGGTAAAGACTGGGGAATGTAATTTAAATATGCTTCATGTGTCTGTGACTTGTAGGTATTCAATTAGTAAAGGAAATGTCTGCACTTGTCCACCTCACCTTTATCTCTGAAAAATACATACCAGATGCTATACAATGACTTATTGAAACATGCAAATAAAAATATTCAGAGGACTTTCACTAATTTTGATAACAAAGTCCCTAGCTGTGATACTCCAAAGAACTTTCATTCTTATTTTCTTAAGAACACACGTGTACACTGAAACACAGAAGCAAAATCTTAGCTGTCTTTACAGGAAAACAGGACTTGAGTTGCAAGTCTGAATGTCAGCCCTGAACATTATAAAATTGTACAGAGTAAGGAAGAAACAGGGCTGATAGTGCATAGAAATATGACAGTGTATTAGGCTGCATTTAATTACCAGTTCAAACAACAACCTGATCTAACCTTTGACAAGTAAAATAAATGTTCTGAATAATTTAACCAAAGCAAACATTTGCTGTTAAATGCTGGCTAATTACAGTAAGAGTTGCACTGAGAGGGGAAAAAAACCCAAAAGAGATGGTAATTTATACACTTCTCCTCCAACTGCTACAGCTATTCCTTGAAACCCTTGAATTTTTTTTTCCACGTGGGATATCAGGGAAAAAAAATGTCTGTCTTATGTTTAAAGGAAGAAGCACCATATCAGAGTTCCTAGCCTTGATTTACAAGCACTGAAGAAATAGTCCAAATACAGAAAGGTAGCATTTATTTTCAAGGATATTCACCTTTTCTATTGTTGGCTTTCTGATACAAAAGGTCTCTGTAATGCTGTGCATCACATGAGACGAACAGAAAGAACAGAGTGAAGATTTAAGTCTTTTCCAGTGCATGAGTGCAACACCTCACAAAAGTTCATGTCAGTAATGAATAAATTTCAATTCTTTATACAAATACTGGATCAACAGTTAATGACATAAACTAGAGAGATTCTTTTAATACAATCCCTCCAAATCATTTATTGATGAAATAATTCCACCACTCTTTTTCAGACATGTTAGCCAGAGATACTATCCATATGAAATATTAAGCTTGTTTTAAAAAGAAGCTAAAGATGTCAGAAAAATAAATACATGTGACAATGACAAATATTTAAAGTCACAGAATCACAGAATTAACCAGGTTGGAAAAGACCTTTGAGATCATCAAGTCCAACTTATCACCCAACACCATCTGATCAACTAAACTATAGCACTAAGTGCCACATCCAGGCCTTTTTTAACCACTTTCAGGGACAGTGACTCCACCACCTCCCCAGGCAGCCCATTCCATGCTTCCAATATCAGAACACCAATAACCATGAAATCAAAACAATTAGAAAACAGGTGGGTTCATTCCTGCAGCATGAATGCCTTCCAGTTGTAGGCTGTTGTTACAGAAATGAATGGCTTTTGCTCTCTTTGGGCCAAGAGCTTCACTCATTTATGTGATGACAAGTTAGCAGTAGGATCAGCTGTCTAGTTGCATGCACAAAACTACAGTTCAGAACAAAAAAATCAGATGATCACGAAAATTTCACGGACAAGCACGGTATGGTAAAAAAAAAGAAGCCTATAAATCTCTAATCTTGAATATATATTAATATTTGAAGGCTTTATATAATCTGCAAAGTAAAAAGTGAAAGCCATTAACAATATTAAAACTGACTGTAAGGATGCTTGTCTCTTTTCCCAAAAGTAATTTGTGTGCAGATACGTTCTGGCCACAAGTTTCCAAGACAAACATATTATTTTCAAGTTACCTTTTATATTTCATAAATATTTAAACTCTCTCTGAAATTTTAAATATGTTTATAGAGATACAAATGCTAACATTGTTAGCCTCTTATAATGAAAAAAATACGATTTAGACTATTTCTTGCGCACTGGAAGAGAAACTGTTTTAAAAGAAACAAATACTAAATTCACCCAAAAAAAATCACCAAGAATTGTTTACTTAATAATGTGTCAGGTGGGTTCAAGAAATTCAGGTGGATTTTCTAGCTTACAGTGTAAATTGAACACTGAAAAAAAATGAGTTTGAAGGTCATTACTATTTCTTGCTCCATAGCTCAGGATCAAGTCCTTAAGCAAACAAAACAGTAAAGAATTTGACAAGATTCATGCCTGACACCCTGGAGAACTTCAAGTACAGAATGAACTTTACACTGTACCAACTGTTTCATGCCAAACAGACAGTGAAATACACTGATTTTTCTTATGCTAAGGCATCCATAACAATAGCTGTCTTTCTTTGGATAGGATGGAGGGAAATCTCAAGTAGTCATTGGTAACTGCAGTGAATCAACTCTTCCCCACTACTATGCTGCACATAAAACTTTGTCATTTAAGCATAAAACTGGAACAGATCTTATTCTCTACGTGAAAGGTTATTAGGTTCAGTAAGGTGAATTTTGCTAATAGAAGATACCTTTGTGTTTCTGTGAATTAAAAGGTAGCAAGAAATAAAAACAGCCACTCAATTCTGAAAAATGATCTTCTCCAAGAGACTTATAATTTAGATCAACAATAAAATAAAACAGTTCTGTACAACAGGCTATGGAGAAATCAGAATTAGCAATGTAATAAAAAGCAGAATGGAGAAATCAACACAAATCATAACAGAACTATGATTTCAGGTTTCTTTTTTAACTAATCCAGCATTTCACTCTGGTCAGTCTGTTATAATAAGTAACCATTAAGTTAGTCTGTAGTGGAAGTTCCCTGCATATTTCAGTTTGCACATACTTGTAAGGTCTTTCTGCAAGAATTCACTTTTGTGTAGAATGGTTTTGTGATGTGGATTAGCCTCCACAAGGGATCTAAATTGGCAATAATGAATTCATTTTATATAGCAGACTAGACTTAAATGAGAAGTGAAAGGCTAGAGCCAGCAGAGTTCACTGATCAGCCACTGTTGTTCTCTATGTAATTCACTTGTTGAGTTTAATAATTACAGCATTGCCTTGATAATCTCTAGCTGCAGCATACTGGAAGGAGAGGAAGAGAAAATGCTTCTTGTGTTAATGGGAGAATTCAATTTTTTTTTATTTTATTTAAATGCAGACCCACATAAACTGTGAAGGGAGTATTTATAACGAACATCTAAGAACACTGACACTGCTTTAAACTGAAATTAATTTATATCACTCAAATCCGGAAAAACATAATTTCAAGCCTTGATCTTATTAGGATACTTAATGTAATCTTATTAGAATGTGAGCTTCGATATATCAAAGTGTTTTATATATTGCAAATATATTTTAAAGAGCTCCAATAAACATTACAGAACAATTCAGCACTCATCTCCAAACCTAGTTTCAAAGGGGCAGATTATTGGATCAGTAACTAATACAGCAGGAGAGGCAATGCTTTCACACAGGCAATATTCTTGCCGCTCTACAGAACCAGCTGTCATATGAGCGTAAGGAAGTTTCCAGGACTCTCTCATCTCTTAACTGCCTGAGATTTAGCACAGGCAGCACGCTTTCCAAAAGGACAGAGTACCTACAGCTCCAACGGAAGCAAATGGGGATCATAGATGCTTAAAATTTCAGAAAAATCAGGCCTGGTGCCATATACAAGGAAAACGCTGCCAGAAATGTCACTCACAGAATCCATGCCTGCCACTCCGCAGAGACTCATATATGCTTAATGATGGCTAGCAAGTACAGGGAGCAGAACTAGCTAAGGAAAAACAACAGAAAACCAGGCAGCAGGCAAGCAACGAGCACTCTGCACTCATATCCCCACTGGCAAAGGAAAAAGTGAAATGGTTAAGAAAGGGGTAATGCCGACGCCAAAAATGTAAATGTTTCTAAGGCCTATAGCAGACCTTAAGAGCGAGTTTCCATTCTCATTTGAAACAGTTTCAATACTTCGACATTAATGTATGCACATATATATATTAATGAAGCAGACATGTTAATCCCCCCGATGTCAATGTCTGTGAAGCTTCTTAGCTCCTGCTTCCTTCACCATCAGTGGCGTGTAAGTAACATACTGTGGCAACATATGAATAGTTCATAGCTCCAGCAATGAATGAATGAATGAACAGTGACCTAAACACAAGCAGCAATTAAGGTTTGTTTCCTTACCCATCAGCTACTGCACATACTCACAGCAAACAAGTGTGTTTTTCTGACATGCACACTTGTCTGTTAATAAGTTGAAGAACTATTTCAGTCAAGAGCCTTTATGCTTTCCCCTACACGCTTCACTTCTTGCTACATACATTGGAGTTTTACTCTCACAGAGATGTTGATGACAAGCCAAAGAAGTGGAGGTGGTGCTGCCAGGGATTAAGGTAAAAACTACTACAATACTTTGCAGAAGCACAAAGGGTCTGTCGCCACTTCCCTGTGCTTGGAAAGCTGAAGTGCAAGCTTTCTGAAACGTGCAAGGAGAGATTCCAGTTAGCACTTCTGTTTTATTTCAGTATGCAATTACACATGCTTTGCAAGACCATAATGTTCCAGGACAAAGCATCAAAAAAGAGAAGAATTCCAACATTTTAAAATGCAACACACATGAAATAATTACAATATGCTGTTTTGTTTTCTGTTTGTGGGTAGGTTTTTGGGGTTTTTTTGTGGGTTTGTTTTTTGTTTCCCCCCTTTTTTTTCAAGGGGTATGTGGTGTTCTTTAATTTGTTTAGACTTTTTTGTTGGTTTTGTTGTTGTTGTTGTTTGGTTTGGGTTTTTTATACTTTATGGGGAGAGAAGAGAAAAGCAAAGAAAACAACACACAAAGAGCCATGCCTGTTCCTTATCACAGGTTCAGTTCAAAATAACTCCACTAATAGTCTGTTGCACATTATCAATACAGTATGTGTATTAATTCAGAGATTAATTACAATAGAATTCACCCAAATGAAGCTAAATTCCAGATGGAGAATCTCATTACAGGAATCACCTGTAAGAGCAACCACTGGCCTTTAAAGCACCAGCAGGCAAAATTTTAAGTACTTCACAAACAATAATTTTTCAATGATAAACAGAATGACTGACAGAATCTAACCTCTCAAGGAAAACTCTATAGAAATTAATTTTTCAAATATTTTCTCTCAGTTTAAAAACTGAATATATTTTTTTTCTATTATCTACAATACATGGTTCAAAATTCTCAGCCCCTGCTAGTCCGGCAAAGATCTCTCCAAAAATAAGCTGAAGAAAATTAAAACAAACCAGACCAAAGAAAAGAAACAGATCCTAGGAGCTCTTAGTCCATTAAATGAGTATTGCACTAACGTATTTGTCCTTGTAGAAAGCAGAGAAAAACAGAAGGAAAGCTATCTGCTTGAGATAAGTACATATTTCTTTTCTCTTTTCTGGTGAGCTTTACAGATAAAACAGTGTAACTTTATTCTTTCTTAATCAAATAATCAATGTGGATAAATGGTTAAGGGAACTATGAGTCTACTGAAAGACAAATTGGGTGATTGGGTCCTTTATTTCTGAAGGTTGCATCATGCTGCCTTGTGATTTTTAAAGCATGTATTTAATAACTAACATTAAGCACTTTAATAAACTCTTACCATTCCACAAGCAGCATAGGTACAGAAATGAACAATTCTCATCATTTAATATTGCAACCCTGAGATTAGCTCTGCCCCTTCCAGCACCAATTATGAACCTATGGCATGTACCAGGTATGCATAAACAGTTTTATGCCCACTTCATTTCACATGATACTGGTTTTCTGCAAAAGCTCACAATGTTCTTAGAATAACTAGGTATGACTTTTCAAATCTTTGCTTCCTCCCAGCCTCTAAGTAGTCAGAAATGTGCAGGTATGGGAGTATGGGGGCATACTAATGTAATATATACACAGGTAAAATACTATCTTTGCAGAAAAAATGATGCTACAGAGAAAGGAGAGACAAGAGGTTGCAAGAAAGTAATAAAAAATAAATACTAGAAACCATTTGTTTTGAACAGTAACGTACTCTCCCTGAACTCAAACCCCACAACATTCAGCTAACAATGAAGAAACTCTCAAGCAAAATGTCTTATGAACTGCCAAAAAGCAAGACAGATGAAAAGAGATTTCATTTTCAGTGTCAGAGGCAAAAGTAACAAAGTGGAAAAATGCAAACTCAATTTTCTAATATATATATCATGGACAAAGAGCTGATCAGGACCAAATGTGGAATGAAATAGTTACATTGGGTGGACTTCTTCACTGGGTGTAAGCCAGCCCTCCTAGATATACAAAGGCTGCTCTGCAGCATCATTTCCAGGATGACAGGAATCAGATTATCAGTTCTGCTGCAGATTTACAAGGCATTAAGATAGCTGTAAGGCTACCTGCATCTCTCTTTTCTCTCCCTGTCCTCCCCAAACATTAATCTCACCTCTATTACTGAAAATTATTTCCATTAGGAATGAAAAATCATTAAACAGAAATTATAGGAAAGCCACTAATTCAAATTTTAACTTCCCTGAGTAATTATCTACTTTTATTTTTTCCTCATTTTAGGGCTCCCTTGGATGTAGCCAGATATTATTTTTCAACTTTGTTGGAGCTGAGAGGTTGAATGGACACTGACAGACCACTAAAGGAGAACAGGTTCTTTCATGATAAGCCAGTGTAGCTCTAGGCCAGTTTTGGACATTATTTGGCAAGCATCACTGTATTAAGGAAGCAATTTTTCAAGGTTCATATGCACCAAGTGCAGTGTGTATTATAATACAGCTATGAAAAAACAGCAGTATTAACATAAGACTGAATATATCTTTTTCATGTAATTATCTACTCAATTCAACATGCCCACAGAAGATTTACATACAACTAGAAATGTAAAAACTCACAGAAAGCAAAATCTTCAGTGTATGATGCACTCGGATAGCTTATGCTCCCCACTTCTTTCCCAAACCCACATCTCCTAATATTACTCAAAAGAGAAACTTGCCCACTAGGCTTATTCATATCTAAAAAAAAAAAAAAAGCAATCAGAAATTTCATGGACAATATACACACTTATTAATATGATCTGTTTTATTAGGTCCCAGCAAAAACATCTTATTAGTTCTACAATTAAATGATTCAGAAATCATCCACAGTATCTCTGCCTTTTAACAGTTCCAATCAGTAGCAGATCAGGTGTAATCAACAGCAGCAGGGGGCTTTAGGAAGCAAAACAAAACAAAAACAGTAGGGATCTTTACTAGTTTACAGTAATTGATAGAAGGAGATGTTATATGTTACTGCAAGTTAGCCCAGGATATGGGAAAGCTATGTGAAAATTCCCTATTACCTACACCTACCATTTCAATACAGCAAAGGCAATACAATAAGCTTTTAAAAAAAGGAGTATTTAAAGTTTACTGAACCCCTTGCTGACCTAGAAGATCCTCTTTAGCTCTTTTTTGCCCCCTTCATCTTGCAATTTCTGTAAGGAGATCAATATTTGGGTTACCATGTATTCAGAATTCAGGGATGTCACCCCTCAAATTTGTGAGTGGGCTGCAGGAGTGCTATAAAGTCCCTCTTCTGTAGGAGTTGAGCACATGGTCTAAGCAGCACTTTTAGCCCCTGCTATGCACGGTAGCGAAACTATGTTTCCCATATGTTAGTGCTGACAGGCTGACTGATAGAAATTCAACTCAAAGAAACTTACACACAAGTTATTTTTATGCTTTTTAATCCTTTTCCTCTATTAACAGTGTCCCAGATATAAGAAAGGAATACATTAAAGAGAAATTGATAAGTGGTGAATAATTTATGCACCCTTTGAGTGCTAGGACATCTGCATAAAACGAGGCCATCTCCTTTTTGATGTCAAGGATCTTGGGATGGTTCCAAATAGTAAGTATTTTAATCCTAAAATTTTAAATTCCCAGTCAATTTAACGCAAGTGCAAAGAGGTAAGCATCCAAGTATCTTTTTGGATCTACCCTAACTACCAGCTCTGGAAAGGGTTGTACCCAGCCACATCCAGGCAGCACCCACGGAGAACATCTTACAGTGAAAGTCGATGTTGTTACCTCTGTAACTTTCCTAACCTTGTTCATTTACAGCAAGTTTACATAAAAAGAGTAATCACACTTAGGGACTGAGGCACAGGCAGAGCCACATACTCCCACCATCTCATCTCCTCTGTAAAACCAGAGAAATCAGCAAGCTGCCTGTGGGTTGCTTTCTTGGTGTCCGGGTGAAGACACATGAAATGAAAAATTTGTTAGAGATGACTCAGTTGATGAACATCAAAGGAGTATCACAGAGTCATACTTGCTTGAGCTATCATAGTCTCTTAAAGAGCAGTAGTTCAAATGGCTAATTATATACTTTGTTAACACTAATAAGCCTCACAGCAAAGCCTAGTGCTTTAGATCAGAGCTGAACCAGAAATGCAAGAGTGGAACACACTGGGGCAAGCCACAATGGAATCACCACGATGCAGGGGTAGAGCAATTCACTCCCAGAAGCTTCCAACAGTGGATAAAATCCATCACTTATCCCACATCTGTCCTCAAAAGAGGATATTTTCCCAATAATGTAGTGGAAAAGTACCTGCTCGAGTTGTGCAAGGTTCAGTTACGTAAGTACCATAAATTCCAAAACCAAAACACAATTTGCTTATGCCCATGGGTGAAAAGAGAAGCAGTTGCACAGGTAAAGAAGTGGACATTTCACCAAATGCTAGAGAAGAACAGGAACTGCTGGCCTGGCATAGCATGCTACCTTTACAGCTCATGGGTAATGAGTTCAGGTGTCAGGGCACACATTAGGTAAATCCTCTCCTTTACTTGATCCTTATCCTGCTATATCCCAGACTATCCTGCTGTATCCCAGACCATCTGCTTGAAAAATTCTTACAGACATTTTAAAAGGATGGATTTCAGACACCACTCTTAAGAATAGTGAGCTTGACCATAACCAATAAATTAATTTCAGTCAAGAAATGTTTAAAACTACCTAAAAAATTCAGAGCTGGGGCAATAGATGCTCCATTGTAAATAGCTAACCATTTGCAAAATTAATTATCTTCCAAACACATTAAAAAAAATAAAAATGAATTGCTTTCCACCACCAAAAGTGTCTACCTCTCCATAAATCTCTACAGCTCAGCTGGCCACTCTGAATTAACAAAATGATAGAATTTTGCTATCAAAAAGCACCATGAAATTCAGAGTGTCTGCTCCACTAGCTCACCTGAACATTCTGGACTTCCATTTCCTGCTCTAACACAGACATAGGTGCACTGTTCAAAAATTATGATCTTTAAAACATACTTTGGAACCCAGAACACCAATGACAATAACTTTTCACCTTCTCTGTAACCTTCTGGCTCTTGGCTTTCCATACTCAGTGCTGGTCCTCACATTGCAATCATTTGGTGTGTATCAGTTCTGACTTAACAATATCTTTCCCTCAGCATTTTGTCAGATCTCCAAGTCAAAGTTAATTCCACGAATGAGTTGAGGCTATTCATTTCAAACCTTCAGTTTGAAAACTGCTGAAAGCAAGCACTAAGTCTGCAGTCAGTATCTCCTGTGGAAAAGCAAATAGTTGAGCAAAGTAAGGCTGAGTTTCTTGGTGGCATCCACTACCAGCGCTACCCTGGGGAATTTCTGTGGTGCCATGGAGCAGAAGTCAGAGGTTCAGGAAGGAGATGCAGGAAATGTTTTTCATCACCTATAAGCACATTCTAGGTGAGTACAATGAAGGAGAAAGTAATTACACGAGTGTGTACTTCTGAACAAAGAGATATATACACACATACGTAGCACACACTGCACCCCATCAAAATCACTCTCATCCTTCCAGAGTACAGTGCTATCATAGCTCTGCAGTAAGGGCTAGAAATCAATGCATATAGTGTACAGTAAAACATCACCATTTGCTGCGGGGTCACATCCACAGCACTGAATTGTGATTAATACCATAATCAACAGTTTCTACCACATGCAGTTTACAAATCACAGAAACAAGCAAACACAAAGTATGGCTCTGATTTTTACTCCAAATTTTCTCGTTTATGATATCTGTAAGCAAGACTAAATAAGCAACAAATTAAGATTTGGTTTATATGATTCTGGGTAGATGAGAGGTTTTGAAGTACTTTCTCCCTTCCACTCTTTCAAAAGTTTTGAAGGTGGAACAAAAAAAAACCAAACAAACCCCGAAACCGAAATAACTCGGCATGCACTTCAGCACATCTAACTGGATTTTCTGCATAAACAAATAAGGGTTAAAACCTCCAGAATATACAGGAAGAGGCATGCCTACACACACAGAGAAATGCACACTTACACATGAGCAATACCTACGAAAGACCTCCTCCCAGGGCTACACCATTGCTTTGCAAACAACAAGCTAATTTGGGTTCCTATCATGCATCTGATCGGTCATACAGCAATACAAAACAGAAATAAGTAAAGACGACCATCTGCTTGTTAGCTGAAACTATAAAAGTACATCTTTTTAATAAACAATAAAATTAGTTTGACAGGGCAGAGACCACCTGAATAGAAAATCAAATATTTCATGTTATTTAAGGTGTATGTCTGCTGGCTATTAAAATACTCCTCTTTAATTTATTACAGCAACACACACAATACTCATGTCATCCTCATTTTCTAAATCAATAATCAGCACAGCATGCTTCATTAACAGTGACCAATCACGAATGAGCTGGGGATCTCATTTTACAACATGAGCATTCCTAAGACATAAACCATCTGCTACTTGTAGTAACAGAAAAATCAAATTAATCCATTCTTATCATGCATTCAGATTTTAAAGCAATTAAAGATGCTCTTAGTGTAATCGCAGCCACAGAAGTAGTTCTGTAATGAGGAAAGCAAACTCTTCACTGAACTTTCTGTCATTCTCAATACATTTGAAAACTTTACAAGCTTTCTGCACTCCAGTGGGCCATTGTTCTCTGAACACAGATGTTGAAAACAACAAGCAATTTTTATTAAACATTTAATCTTTGCACATTTGAAGGAGTTTAAATACTGAACAGTGATCAAAAAAGGGCATAAAACAAACGGAAAAAAAAATAACCACACATGTAGAACAATGCACAGGGTCTAACCTAAATCAGTACATTCAGAAGAAAGATTCTTTTTATAGCCTTAACTCATGCCAGTAAGGCTATCTTTTGCAGCACATATGGTCTGTAAGATCACACAATGGTTTTATACACTTGCAGTATCAGACTACATTCGTGTAAGACACCTTTGCCAGATATAGAGGGGAAGGAGGGAACTGGTAAATCCATACCCCATAGTTTTGTGCCCTTTTAGCTTTTCCAGAGAGCATCAGGCTGACAATAAACTTAAAATTTGCTTTCCACCAGGAAGGACAGACAAAGCAGCATGAGGCACAACCTTCCTGTGCTGACTTACCAATGTCTGTTGATTTGACACAGGAAAAGAGATTTTACCTTCTCTGCAAAACAGAGCCACAAAACCAAGAGT
The DNA here is from genome assembly GCF_027791375.1 of Indicator indicator. NCBI lineage: Eukaryota > Metazoa > Chordata > Aves > Piciformes > Indicatoridae > Indicator > Indicator indicator. The sequence goes on from NC_072020.1 coordinate 30,346,954, forward strand.
GAGATGATGAGTGAGTTATGATGATGTATGTTATTCAGAGAAACTAAGATACCAAAACATACAGAGCATTGGTTCAGATTACTGTTGACTCCAACTTGTATCCAACCTGTGACTTTACCACCATGATTTGTACAGAGCCTTGGAAAAACCTTAAGTACTTATTCTTGTTAACAATGGACTTCAAATTTGGAAAAAGAAAAAAACACGTCTCAAGGGTCTTAAAATAAAAGTGTGTAGCCATCAAAGCAAACCTTACTAAATTAGAACAGTATGTTTCTCTTTTAGGGAGGATCACCCTTTATGACAGTTGTTCATGCTGCAGTTTTAGGTAGACTAAGAAGACATAAGCCACAATTACTATCAGAAACAACCAACCTCCTTCTCCTCTCTTATCATCACAATTCTTCTGAGTTAATTTTAACTCAAGAGATTTTTTTTTCCCTATTGTTGACAGTGTAAACCAGCAACTTTTCAATATTTCTATTCCCAAAAACCAACCTTGCAACTGGAGCCCTAACAGGAACAGGCCCTAACAGCCCTAAAGAACAGGTTCTTTAACTCAGTAGCCAGCCATGGGATGAACCACCCTTTATGCTGAAATAAAATGTATCATCTCAAAAATATAAAGAAAAGACAGAGAGAAAAAAGCTCCCATCACACTTCCATGTCAAGGGGAAAACACTCTGTGCTAATCATCTCTTATTTATTGCAGCTTTTTTTAACTGGACACCTATTCATAAATGATTGTTAATCGTTGCCACGCTCGTGCCTTGTAACCTACCCTATCATTCTGTGCATCTCTGATGAATTAAGAATTAAATCATGCTTATTACTTTCTGAGTGAAGGATCACTGTAAATCCAACTCAGAACTAAACTCAATGAGAGGGAAAAAAATAAATCACAGGAATGCATGCAAGAATTGTGTAGGCAGTTACAGAACAGCTCCTGATTAATCTTACTAATCATTTATATAGATGCTGACCTTAGCTCTAGCAGCAACAGCTAAATCTGAAAAAAAGGGGCCTAGGGATGAAGCCTTTTTCTTGTGTACTTGTCTCCTTATATGTTTCTTACTCTTTCAACACATGGGCCATCTTTGTAGACAATTTGACAGTATGTATTAAAGGTTTATCATATGCTGTTCACATTCCTTTAGAGAATTATGATAAAAGTACACTCATAGTCAGTGAAGACAAGTTTTCCTTCCAGAAGAATTGCAACCTGACTGTTCTGTAACAGAACAACTATCCTTTGGCAGCAGATTGTTTCTTAGTTTTGGTAACTGACTGCCTACCCTGCACATTTTTCCCCAATCCTTATCACACAATGATGTGGACAGCACCTTGACTGAGGAATAAGAAAGCAGTGCCTTGTATGAAATCAGATGTAATAGCATTAACATCTCCAACATGATGAGTTTAGGCTGAGCCATTTCTCCCACACAGTGCTATAAGCCAGCTTGGTCTGTTGTAGTACATGCACTGATAGAGGCTGCTTATTTGATGAATACCATTTTATAATTCTCTCTGAATCTTGCTTTTCTTCTTGCAGTCCTTTTTGTAAGAATCCCACTTCTCTTATCTGAAACCTCTATTTGCATAAACAATAAGCTTCACTCTAACGCTACATGAGGATCAGGCGTTCACATTTCCACTCCCAGGGTTATTCACATCATCTAATTCAAGGATGCTTTAAGACTTCTAAGTCAAATGAGACTTTCACAGAATCACAGAATGTTAGGGGCTGGAAGGGACCTCAAAAGCTCATCCAGTCCAACCCCCCTGCCAGAGCAGGATCACCTAGACCAGATCACACAGGAACTCATCCAGGAAGGTCTTCAATATCTTCAGAGAGGGAGACTTCATAACCACCCTGGGCAGCCTGTTCCAGTGTTCTGTCACCCTCACGGGAAAAAAAAAATCTTCCTCCTGTTTCCATGGAACTTCCTATGCCTCAGTTTCCACCATTGTCCCTTGTCCTCTCATTGGGCATCACCCAGCAGAGCCTGGCTCCAGCCTCTGGGCACTCACCCTGCACATCTTTAGCAACAGCAATGAGGTCACCTCTCAGGCTCCTCCTCTCCAAGCTCCAGAGCCCTCAGCTCCCTCAGGCTCTCCTTTTAAGGGAGACCTTTCACTCCCTTAATCATTTTCATGGCTCTGTGCTGGACTCTTTCAAGCAGTTCCCTGAGGTCCTTCCTGAACTGAGGGGCCCAGAACTGGACACAATATTCCAGATGAGGCCTCACCAGGGCAGAGTAGAGAGGGAAGAGAACCTCTCTCCACCTGCTGACCACAGCCCTTTACAGACTAATATTAGAGGCTGAAGTTACTTAGACAATCAAGGAAAGAAGCAGGTGATTTATGGAGGAGACTCAGTACTCCTCAGTCTGATACCTGAGGCAGATCTGATGAAACAGTCAAGGGCTGAGAAACAGCAGTAGGTCACTATTGGCTGCATTTGCTACCAAAGCATCCATACCACCATATTTCACTGGAGCTGTGGATGGTGCACCTTATCCTTCAAATCAGTTCAGAAAATCAAACATGAAAACAGAATTATTACCAAAGCTGTAAATGGCACTGACATTCCAAAGAAAGGTAGCAAGTAAAGTTGAAGCCCTGCTAGGCTGTGGCAGTTTAGGCTGGGTGCCCCCTGCCACTGCCGCATGAGATACACCTCTGGTGTCCTGGGTGCCCACCCACAGGGGTGGACACAGGAAACGACGTATTTCTACCCATAAATCCTGCACCCTATAAGGCCATCTGCAAAGTCATTCTCTTCCTCTTTCTTCCCTCTCTGCTCCCATGGGAGATGTCCTCTCTTATCGGGTAATGCCGGGGGAGTATCCTCAAGGCCTCTTAGGCCTGTCTAGGCCTAATACCAGGAGGAGAATGGAGGGGGGGGCAGGCTCAGACCTGGCCAGCCTGAGACTTGCCTAGCAGCGGGAGGGGGAAGAAAGAGCCCTGGGGGGTTTGGGTTTACCCTCAGGTGGGAAGAAGGGAAGGATTGGGAAGCCTCTGGGAATTCTGTGAGGGGTTCTGTACGCTTTGGGATACTCTTTGTCACTATGCTTTGTGGTTTGTAGTTCTCTGTAGCTTCACCAATTGCTTTTTTCCATTTAAACTTTCCATCACTCTCCAATCCATTTGTGTGAGTCTCATTCTTTTGTCCCTTTCGGGGCAAGAGACGATCTGTCTGGCCCCAAACCAGCACATAGGCACTCCAATAAATTGGAAGTGATGACTCAAAACTCTTTAATGGCTGTAAGAAAGCCTTAAGCAAACATACTGCTTTTATTATGTTCCAAGATAAACAAACAAAAATTCTCAATGAAGAATCAACTCCAGAGAGCATAAACTATTTTAGAAACAAAATTCATGCTACTTTATTTCAAAAATCCTGGTTTTGTTTTTGTTTTTGTTTTTTTTTTTAAGAAATGTTATGAAGCAGAGTATTTGAAAGTGGGGTAATTTTGTTGCGTAAGCAGCCCTTCTTAAAGAACATTTCAATGACCCAGTTATGTCTCTGTTTTATTTTTGTAATATTTTTATAGGAAGTAGGATAAGATTGCAGTTAAAAGTTCTTCAATTTATTTTTCCATCTGTTTTTAGCTGCAGGATAGCATATTTTATCACTTTCGATATACAGGGTCAAAGGAATAAAAAAATTAACCCTGTATTTTTGCATAAAATGTATAAATAAATTCTGATGGTGCAAGCTCAGCAAGTAGAACATTTTTACTAGTTCTATCTTGTGATAATGTTTTTGTAATCACTTATATTTCAGCTGAAAGAAAAACAAAACAAACAAAAAAAATGCAGTTTTCTGTACTATTAACATAGTTCTACAAATCACAGTGAAAAATCCAGTATCCAGAGCAAAAGAGGGTAAAAAAGTCACATTTTCAGAAGGTAATCTTTTCACACATAGCAGAGGCAATAGGCCAAGTCACTTAGCTTTTCCTAGCTAATCAAAGTACACAATTTCAGCATAGTGGTTCTTTTTTAGATGTAGGTGGTGATAAAATGATCCTCGGCTTGGGAACGCATCCAAGATAAATACGCACTCCCAAACACCTCCCCCTGCTCGTCCCCACCTCCAGCTGATTTGAACACACACACACACACACACATTTATCAATACTTTTTAAGATAGCAACCATGATGATGGTGACAATTAGGAAACAAGAGAGAGGTCACAGGAACTCCCAACTAGGACTACGTGACTGAAGTTATGTTGGGAAAAAACAAACCAGTGTCAGCATCAAGTATCTGTTGCTGCTGGTGCATGGACAAAGCAAGTGTCAGAACAAGGAGGCAGCTTTGTAGATCTACTGTTTGTCAAGTCGCCCACTGAAGCAAGCCTTGAAATCATTGTGTGTACTGCAGCCATCTGTTTACTTTTCACTAGCAAAACTCTGGCTCTTACCACTTCTTTGAAGTCATGGTCAATGTCAAAAATCAGGTACAATTCTGGTGATTGCATTTTTTAAACACAGGAAGAGGACAAAAGGAAGGAAGACAGAAGTATAGGATTAGCTTTAAAAAAAAGCCAAAGAAATTAGAGGGGGAAAAAAAATCTCAATTTATTCAGGTATATCATATCTCAAAGGGGCTACAGCTATCAAGGTCCCATGAAATCAACCAGTGAAAACAGAAAGACTAGCCTGCCACAAAATTGTGATTTAGTTACTTTGGTAACAGAGAGCTTGACTTAAGAAACCCGGCTCTGATCTCTTCTCTCCAGTGACCAAAAAGAGAACAGTTGAAATGATAAAGTAGATTTAAAAGCTCAAATACTCTCAAATCAGTCCTAAATCACCAACAAACACCACATTGCTAAGCTCCACTGATGATTAGTTTCACTGTGTAGAATCCCCCAGAAAGAATTGCACTGCACATTTCCAGCACTGGTCATGTAGGATCTCAAGCACACATCTACTGAATCCTCACCCACTTTAAGGCTGTTTTTTAGAACTAAGATATACATGCTTTAATCTGTACTACACAGACTTGTTTACTTAAGTACTTCCTTAACGTCTCCCCTCTTTCACTTGTGTTGGGTAAATACTTGAATTTCCTGTCCATTATGAGAACCCCTAACATTGCAATAGAGATTTATTTTTTTCCCAGGCTTTCTCTCTCTTTTTTTTAATCTTTCATAGCTCAGAAGATATTTCCCTTAATTTCACTTTTTTTTTTTTTAATTTTCCTCTGTCTCAGTTCTAAAAAGGGAATATTTAAATGAGAACCCCAAATTATCACAAATTAGGTGGGATATGATTTACATACGTGTGAGCATGGCTTACAATGTGGGCTGTCCTACACAGTAAGGATAATACTTGCATTGTGCCTTCAGGAGAAATGAAGCTAGATAAGGTATGGTTGTAGAATGAATGTAGAATGTCAGCAGTAGATACTGCCAAAGCATTGGAAAAAATATTCAAATACTGGGTGAAGGTATATGGAATAGTTTCTCCAGAACACTAAAAAAAAAAAAAAAAAAAAGACATCTCCATCAGCTTTTAGATTTAAATGCTTGGTAGCATTTAATGCGTTGGTATTTAATGCATTTAATTGCATTGGTAGCATTTAAATGCTTGGTAGCACAGTGGTAGGAGTGCATGTGTATGTATGCACACGTGTATTTTGCAAGTACCAGTCAACAAACAAGTATGCTGGGGTCTTTTCAGCCCCTTGAAACTTGAAAATGAACTGTAGATTTAGTGCAGTTCTACAGTTAATTCATGTCTTTCAGCCAGAACTCTTTGCAATGAAAAGAGATACTGCTGTTGAAAAGTCTTATGCACGATATTTATACAAAAAAATGCAGGTTTGCTGTCAATGTAGGTAGCATAAGAGGCTATAGCTTCAGAGAAATACAAGAAGTATGGCATTCTCCTCTAAAGAAAAAAGAAAAATAATGTACCTTTTGGAGATGTTAAGTTCAATATTTCCACAGAGCACACAAAGAGTAATCACCGAAATTAGTGAACTGTTTCAAACTTCTTATTCCACAGAATAACCTGACGAAAGCAGACCACTCACTAATAAAGTGCAACTTAATAAATCATGTGAAATCTTATTTTGTTCAAACCCTTACTAACTCCTAGCACCATCTGTTACCATCAAAACTATATGACAAGATATGATATATAATTAATAGGTAAACAACAATCTAATTAAAATGGACAAATACTCCATGTTCCTGCCATTTGGGAGCTCTAATTACAGACTAAATTTTAAGCTTGAATTAAATATTTAAGCTGGAAAATTAACTTTCCTTCTCGAGCCTTGAATACATTAATACAGATATGTGAAGCGACTTCCTGATGGGAACTTAAACATGTAATTTAGTTTCATCAAAGCAGTTACTAATTGTTAAGCAGCAGTACCTTACCATATGTACACAATAGCTATTTAGAGCCAAAAAGGTGGTTTTAAAGTACCCCTCTGCAACCCTTTTCTGACATAAATATAAAATGTATATACAGCACAGCAGTTTACACTACACACTGAAAATAAATTACATAGAGACTTCAGCTTTCAATGGGTCTTAGCATGCATAAGTCTGAACAGCTCTAGATAAACAAATGAGTATTTCTGCTGCTGAAGAAACTGAAGAATGTCTGCAGAACTTCTGCTATTTTTACATTCTTCTTACTTGTAGGATTTTGAACTCAAGAGGGAAAACAATTTGCCTGAGCCATCTAGCAACACAAAACTGTGAAAAACCCAGGCATTCCGTCCACCTCATCTGAAATACTAACATCAAAAGGTCAGAACCGCCAACAAAATGGAGAAAAGCATTAGACAAAACATTGTAAAAAAAGGTTCCAAGTATGGATGCGGCTAAAATTAATCAAAAATTACTGCAGTATATCTTGCTGGGAGATTTAGAGTGGAGATTAGGAAGAAATTCTTTCCGGTTAGGGTGGTGAGACACTGGAACAGGTTGCCCGGGGAGGCTGTGGATGCCCTCTCCCTGGAGGTGTTCAAGGCCGTGTTGGATGGGGTCTTGAGAAACCTGGGCTGGTGGGAGGAGTCCCTGCCCATGGCAAGGGGGTTGGAACTTGATGATCTTGAAGGTCCCTTCCAACCCAAACCATTCTCTGATTGTATTAGGAATCTAAACCACACAGTCACATAGGCACTTGGGATAGATACATTCTGACCAGTACTTTAACAGCATCCACCACACAACAACAGGCTTCTCTGTTTCAGCAAAGCAGTAAAATACTCTGGTCTTCATGCAAACCACAAGGCTTTCCAAATATTGTTGAGTCCTACCACCTCGCAAAGCATCTCCTTCATCTTATGGATACAGAAAGTGAGGCACAAGGATGCCAGGTGACACCCACAACCATATGCCAAGGCTTCAGCAGTGTAAAATACTCCACATATATGAACACGATGCTTTTCTGTGCTCACGTGGAACTTTTTACGGAGAGGGCACACAACGATTTCAGTATGGTTCTAATCGAGCTTTCTTACAGGCTCACATGATCTGAGCCACTGATATATGTGAAACAAGAATCTTGAGGTTCAACATGACCAAGTGCAGGGTCTTGCACCTGGGTCAGAACAATCCTCACTATCAGTAAAGGCTCAGGGATGAAGTGATAGGAAAGAGCCCTGCGGAAAAGGACTTGTGGGTGCTGACAGAAGAGAAGCTGGACATGAGCAGGCAGTGTGAGCTTGCAGCACAGAAGGCAAATCGCATCCTGGGCAGCATCCAAAGATGTGTTGCCAGCAGGTCCAGAGAGGTGATTCTGCTACTTTGCTCTGCTCTGGTCAGATCTCACCTGGAGTACTGTGTCCAGCTCTGGAGCCCTCAACACAGGAAGGACATCGACCTGATGGAGAGGGTCCAGAGGAGGGAAACCAAAACTGTCAGGGGGTTGGAGCACCTCTACTACAAGGACAGGCTGAGAGAGCTGGGGGTGTTCAGCCTAGAGAAGAGAAGGCTCTGGGAAGACCTAATAGCAGCCTTCCAGTACCTGAAGGGGGCTACAGGAAGGATGGAGAGAGACTGTTTGCAAAGGACTATTGTGATAGGACAAGGGGCAATAGCAGTGAAACACTGGAGCAGGTTGCCCAGGTAGCTGGTTGAGACCCCAGCCCTGGAGATATTCAAGAAGAGGCTCAACGAGGCCCTGGGCAATCTGATCTGGTTGAGGATTCTCAACAGCTAAAAAAATGAGAATCTCCGCACCTGAATAAAGCTGACTTGGAACTTAGGTACTATAGATATCTTTTACAGCCATACTTACATGAATTTCACTCATGTCTGTCTGTGCATCATTTTCTTTCTGATTTTTCATCAGCAGTCTTGAAGTACTTAGCTTTGAGGAGGCCCATAGCTTATGTTCCAGTTTTTCTCCCTATCAATCCCAAGCCAGGAACGAAATGTAGACACCAAATGAAGGTTTTTCTTGCGGCGGACACAAGACATGACAAAGATACACTCAGCTGCCTCACAGCCATTAAAATGCATCTTCTTTTAATTACAGTTGGCGAAATTTTGAATTACACTCAGATTACAGGGAAAGACAGCTGCTAGGCAAAACCAACTACCAAGTTCTGGGGAGTGCTACCATTCCCTCTGCAGTCCAAGATACAGCAGACTTCTTTCCAGGCCTATTTATAGACCATTTTGTACTGTACATGTGCCATGGAGCCTAATGTGAGGAAAATTATATAGATATTCAAAGCATGACATATTGATTTAACATATTGAACGGATTGTTTTTTTCCTCTATTTATTTAAATGATTATAATAGTTTATAGTGAGCTTAGCCCTTGAGACAGATGGTTGTAAACTCAAAATTTTAAGTTTTAAATAAGTATATTAAAATTAAGTAAATCATTTTGCCCACATTAGATGGAGAACAACTTTGTCTAAACACAGTCTTTAACCCTCTCCTGCGTTGTTTGTGACTATTTATCAAAGAAAGTGAACTTCCTAAATTGTTTCTGCTACTGAATTCACAACTCACTGACTGGAATTTTAAAACGTGTCTCATTAAAATGTGTCTGATATGCATTTTTACATTGTGTTGGGCAAAGGAAGCCTGGTTTTAGGGCAAAGAAGGGTATTCTACAATTATCCATTTTCAAAAGAGCCTTTAACTGTAAGTCTACAGTTTATATCTCATCTCATTCTTTCCAAGAGAAAATTTCTAAACTCACAGGCACAGAAGCATAAAGTAAATTACTCTGTCCATAACTCATGCAAGTGAACGCAACAGTTTTCCCTTAAAGGCTACAGCTCTACAAGAGTTTTGTGTGTGAGAAAATGCTGCATTGTCTTTATCCTATATGAACTTTATCCCTTTCCATCTCCCAATAATGGTCTGCTTAAATATTTCTGGGGAGCCTGTAAGTAGCAAGAAGGATCAACACCTGGTAAGTTAGATCAAAAGTTTCTCACGGTATAATACTGCTTGACAAAGACCAATGTCTTGTTTAAAATACCACTGGTCTCCTTCCTTACTTTCAGCAGGAGGCAGGGTGAGCACAAAGCACGAGGAGAGGTTAATGACCATTCAGCGAGATGTCAGACCAGGAAAGGTGTGAATGCTATTTTAAGCCCAGGTAGTGCCATTTACTAATCTGCAGCTCTAGACTTGGCAATGGTTGTGAAAATGTTGAGTCAGGAGTTTTATGTGCATGTGTTTTACATTGGGGTTTTTTGAGGGCAAACTGAAAAAAACCCATCAGATTGAGGAAATCAGAAGCATTGTACTTTGTACTTCAAGACACACTTCAGAGCAATTCTGAAGAATCTGTGATGTTAAACCAAATCTGAAATTTTCTAGTGCAATGACAGTTTCGCTACATCACATGACAAAAGAAACAGGAGAAAACTTACAGGGAGTAACCACTAAAAACTTTAAGGTACTGTTCTACCTTGTTACTTTTGAACTTCTTTCATTTTTGGACAAGTCATCCTAAGAACATCATGTCATTTAGTCTCAGTTTACCTCCTCAGAACTTTGGACAATTCTCAGTAGGGGCCAAATACTTGGACAAAACCAAATTTTCTATGAGCTTTCAAAGGCAGCATCTCTACAGTATGCACTTAGACTGATCCCTGAGCGAAGAAGATAGAGACCTCCACTATTAGGTTTAACAGGTGCTTCATAGCATGACTGCATTCTATATGCATTTACTTTTCTTCAGTACCACTGAGGCACAATCTGCCTTGACAGAGAATTAATAACTACTCACTTGGAATGGTCTCATTTTACATCCTGTTTACTTCTCCCAACTTCAAGAGATTGGTATTTAAATCGTATTCACCTGAGATAGAATAAAGGTGTTCTACACAAAGACAAGAGTCCTGACAGTTCAGAAATTAGTATACTCCAGTTCTATGCAATCATCTAGTTGCCCACTGGTTAGAGAAACTTGGTCACTAGCACTACTGAATTAGATTACTTGCTTAATTAATTATTTAAAAGTAACAATATCATAGTAACTAAAACTGTGAGCCACTGGCTGTAGATAAATAAATACATTCTTTCAAAGGGCTACTAAAATTATTCATAGCAATTATTATTATTAATAAACTATTTGGCTCAAGGAGTAATCATGGTCATGGATCACAAAATAAGTGACGCAAAATGAAGTGCAAAACACACATGTAAGAAGAGGAACTAGATACACAAAACTGACAGTGTGCACGAATCGCTTTTGGGTGCAATTATCTTCTTCACATGTTAATAAAATTTTGGCATCTTATTATCTGTGTTATCCCGTAGGGAATTTTAATTCAGAACCACAATTATCCATAAACTTCCTTCACAAAAACTACCAGTCTCACCTCCTAGTCTGACTTCATGCCATCCTGCAAACAGCAAATGGTTTTATATATCATGTGATAATTCCAGTGACAGATACTGTGCAGGAACAGAAGTTTAGAGCATACATATTCCCTGTAAGGACAAACATTTCCTTTCTCTTGTTTACTATGCCACACAATTTACAACAACCTTCTATTATATGGTGTCACTTGGAACATACAGGACCTATTTCAGATTGATTAAAAATGTATTTGAAAACATTTTATCACATTCTAAAATACAGCCTGCATATTTAGCTCCATGTTTCATACCAAAAAAATACAACAGATATTAAGTGTGGAAGGCATCATGAGTATATCACAAAACAAATACTTTGACCAAAACCACAGGGCATTCTACACCTTCAATCAAACCACAGCAATTAATATGAAATTCTAAATACAGAATATAATGCCACATAAATAGTACAACAGCCAAGTCCTGTCTCAGAAGCCATATGTTTTTTCCCATTGTTCAAAAAAAGGAGATGACTTCCCGTCACTTATGTTTCTGATTAGCAAGGTGATTTATGCCACAATCACTAAAAATGCCAGCAAGTGAATGAGAAAATGCATAGTGACTGCACCAGATGTGCACAATAAACAGGAATCCCATTGTAATCTCTGGTACTTAGTTTATATGAAGGTAATGTAAGAAACACTCTTGGATATGGCAAAGTCACTCTTTTTTTACATTTGACTATAAATGATATGAAATAAATTGTGTGTTTTATACTTTATGGCATGCATACATTGATAAATTAGGTACAGTTTTGTATCCTGACTTATCTACAAGACAAACCTGGCTAAGATCATGGGGATTAATTGCTTCAGAAGTGTGAAATGCAGCTTTTCCATTCTTTTCTGCACACTCAGTGAAGAAACAATGATTAATCACTGTTTAACTATTCTCTTGAGGATCTACAAGATTGCCAAAGCAGGACTTATCCTCATAAATCCAAAAAACACAGGTTTAAATTTGTTGCCAGCAACTGAGAGAACATGAACTTAAAGCCATCCGTTATCAGATTAAAACAATGTCAAGGCTTTAGAACCCCCTACCAGGGCAAAATTCTTTCTAATCTGCACCTAACAATTGGAATTGGATTATCAATTCAGCTTTGGAAAAAAAAAAGAGTGCATATTTGTGTATGTGAACTCACCCCCCATTGTCAGAAGTAAAACATCCTGATAATAGTAAAAGCCACTTGAATTACTCAGCATAAGGGAGCAGCATCTTTAAACAAGAATGTTGCCATTGATATTAATGTTTGGTAAATAACAAAACCCCTAACAACTCAACTTAAAATTGCATCCATTTCCATCTGTTTGCAACAAATCCCACTTCTGTGTATAAATAATTTGTTTAAATGTGTGAGAATTTGTTTAGACATCTTTACTTTTGGATACAGTCATGTACTGATAGCAGTGCTTTGCATTCGTCCAACACTACAATCAATATTTTATAATAAAAGTCCCTTTAATAAATAGCTCACTAAAGAAACAGATCACATGATCATTCAAGAAATGCAAAAACTACCTTCTAAAAACTTCCTCTATTTAAAGAAGATATTTATTTTAAAAGCAGAATTCTATCAGGGGACTTGCTGGAGAGAATCCAACAGAGAGCCACGAGGATGATTAGGGGACTTGAATACCTCCTCTACGAAGAGAGACTGAGAGCCCTGGGCCTGTTTAGTCTGGAGAAGAGAAGGCTGAGAGGGGATCTGATCAATGTCTATCAATATCTGAGGGGTGGGTGCCAAGTGGAGGGAGTCAAGCATCTCTCAGTGGTGCACAATAATAAGCCAAGGAACAACAGGTACAAGCTGGAACATAGATGATTTCACCTCAACATGAGGAGAAACTTCTTTACAGTGAGGGCGACAGAGCATTGGAACAGGCTGCCCAGAGAGGTTGTGGAGTCTCCTTTTCTGGACACATTCAAAACCTGTCTGGATGCATTCCTGTGCAGACTCCCCTGGGTGATCCTGCTCTGGCAGTGGGGTTGGACTCTATGATCTCTGGAGGCCCTTTCTAACCTCTAATGTAGTGCGATACACTGCTAAACAATGCTGTACACACCAGCATCACAGGATTGCTATGTCTTTTTCTAAAAAGATCCATTTAAAAAAAATTGAAACCTTTTTCTGTGCCTTTAAAGAGACACAAGAGTAACTAATGTGAAACATTTCCTAAGGATCACCCCCCGAAACCATCCTCCCCTACATTTAAAGGACTGTAAAACAAGGAAAAGAAATGAACATTTCATCCTTCAAACATGCCCTGACAGTAACACATGGACTGCTGTGGGAGAGGAAATGATGTTGGAGCTCCCAAATCCCAGGGAGCTGGAGGAAGCTGATAAAAAGCCTGTTGCTAACTGATGGTACTGGCCTGCAGCTGCACCCAGTGTCTGGGGGATGGCTGAGTCCCGATGGCCCCTCACACCTTCCCACATTCCCAGTTACTCCCATTCCTCCAATCCCATATCGCTTTGGGGGCTTTTTTTCTCCAAAAAACTTAATGCTGATAAATGTCTCCTACTCCTCCATAGGCAAAGTGCAAGAACAAGGAAGTAGATGTTAAAAATCTCTGTAACTTGAGGACTTCACCAAAGCAGCAAGCTTAGCTGCAGAAACTGGGATGCTGGAATTTTAATATTGTACTTTAAGAGCTATTTGCTGCAGAAAATCCACAATAGGTAAGGAATTAATTTCTTAACATTACTTCTAGAAATGTACTAGTCAGAAAGAAGTCACCAGGAAGGGACAATCCTTCTCTAGAGGAAGTTAGCTTCAATGCAAAGAAAACAACAAACATCAAAATTAAGTTTCATGCAGACACTGTAAGCACACACTCCGTGCTGGCTAAAGCACTGGCTAACTACATGAGAAATAAATGCCCATCTGGATGATTACCCTTTCACTTGCAGCATCATTTTGCTGACATTTCTCTTAGCTTTACAAACTGGAAGACCTTGATCCAATCCCAGGTCAGTGAAGGTGTTTATATGTTTGTATCTTGCTCAGAAATTTTGGAGAGTTCAGGCTTCAGGCACTAAAGGAAATGTTCAACTGGCATTTCAGCTCCATTTTCACATCAGTTCCTAGGGAGGACCAGAGTCCACAATCAAGTCCTACAGTACAATAGTCCTTCCTGTTCATAAGGCACTTCAAGATTTCCAACTACAAATATTAACAGGTCTATGTTCACTGCAGTTTTTACATTTAAGTAGGCCAAAATACACTGTTGCCTGTTTCAAGAAACATCTGACAAATACTATTCTATTGCTACCCAGGATTATCTACTTTCTAAGGTGAGAGACACTGCATGAAAGACAAAACCAACCATGCTACACATCCCTTGTGTACAGGAAGAATACTTCACTGCTAACTGCTCACCATCAGCTGCTACAACACTACATGGTCTCTTTAACCCCTAATTTTAAGAGTACTCTTGGCAATGTTGTTCCTGTGAGACATTAGGATTGCAGTAACAACACAATTGGTTTCTTTTCCCCTACCACTTTCATATGATTAACAAAAACTGCCCAGAGGAATGCACACAATCTCCAGTACTCCTCATTCCAGCTGGACTTCTAAAAGGCATTGTAGTTGGGCACAAAACCTTCAGTGCTTACAATACACTTAGTGAAAAAAACGCTCTATAACGTCTCCCTAATACTACTATCTGATGTCAAGGCAGTAACACCACTCAGTGCTTTCCTGCATTTATTTCCCTTAATTCAGTGAATTTCCCAGTCTCTTGTTTCTCAGCCCTGCATATACTTGGGCTAAGTCCCAGGAACCCTGCTGCTTACAACCCCTTTTCTTGGGACATGAAGGAGCTTTCCATAGAAGTGACAATGTTCTTTTATATTTCCCTTACTGGACGACTCCCAGACTACAGAATCAGCTTCCATAGGAAACGATCCTAAACAAACACTTTCATTGCTTTCCATATGACAACTTTGTGCCTCCTCCTGCCACACATAACTTGCATAGGTAACTGTTGCATACAGACGTACATGCACACACAAAAGACACCAAGATACTGCACCACAGATATTGCTGCTCCCCTGAAGAAAGGTGAGGAAAAAAATTTAAAATGTTAAATGGAAGTGTGGCAAAAAAAGCTTCTTTTAAGATACATCAGAAGCTCATATATCAGATTCTTAAGCAGCATTTCTGACCATCCCCACATATCATTGGAATTCAATCTCACACTGAGACCTCTTAGTGAGGTTGTATAGAATCACAGAATCATTCAGGCCAGAATGGACCTCCAATATCATCAAGACCAGCCATAGCACTCAGCAGCTTTTACATGGACCACTACCAAGCCATACCACCCCTTGGGAATTATCCCTAGCTCTTTACAAGTGCCAAATAATCCTGAATGTCTCAAAGCATCTTTTCACCAACACAGACTGCAGTACCACGTTTTTCAACAGGAAATAAAAGCAGCATTTATCTCCATTCAATACAACAGGTACTACAACCTAAAGCTGCTGAATTATACCTCTGCTCTCCCACACATCTTGTCAATGAAAGCAGAGTTTTCTATGACAAGATTTATTTTTTTGCCTTGTGGTACATCAGACAGAGATCTCTCAAAAGCCAATCAGAAATTATGAAACAAATTCACAACAAAAACCATACTATAGCCAAAAGCCTCACTGCCTTCTGTTTCAAACACAAGGAACATTCCTTCCATTCGTCCTGATCTAGCATTGACAGATGGAAGCACATACCTACAAAAATCCATCTTCTTCCCAGAAAAGTGAATGAGAGAAAAACTGCCCCATGTCAAAATGATAGCTGCATTAATAAAGGCCAATAAACAGAGATATATTATTAAAAGCAACCACAGAAATATTGCTGGGATGGAAAGCACTTGGAGATTTATTAATGGGGTATGATGAAAATCCACAGAAAAGCACTGCATGAAATAGAAATGCTTACTGTAACACACTGTAGTCTTTACTACAACTGCATGGGAAATTATGAGTACATGTGTGTGTGTGTATACATAAATGCTTTCTTCAAAAAATGAGATAAACCATTCATTTTTCCTCAGACTTTTCAAATGCTAGTGGTCATAATCTTACTGAAGAGGGAGAAAACTCTGAAATACACATTATTCCTTGGGCAAAGCTAGTCTGGATATAAGGATGTATGGATTATTTTTTTTTGCAATTTGTGGGAAATAGTCAAAGAAACAAAAGTGGGAATGATTGCCATATTTTCTAGCTTTTTAGCTAGCAAAGAATCATAAATTGAATTAATATAGATTTCACTGAGCACAGACTTCTATGTTTTGCTCATACCATATCTTAAAATAACACCATGATTACAGAAATGTTTGATAGCCAAAATATCTTAAGAGCATTACTTTTCATGTCTTTTGACTTAGAAGGCTTTATACTTTCCATCTACAGGTTTCACATTCAATCATTACCTTTACAGAATCACAGAATGTCAGGGGCTGGAAGGGACCTCCAAAGCTCATCCAGTCCAACCCCCCTGCCAGAGCAGAATCATCTAGACCAGATCACACAGGAACACATCCAGGTGGGTCTTGAATATCTCCAGAGAGGGAGACTCCACAACCCCCCTGGGCAGCCTGTTCCAGTGTTCTGTCACCCTCACAGGGAAAAAATTTTCCCTCCTGTTTCCATGGAACTTCCTATGCCTCAACTTCCACCATTGCCCCTTGTGCTGTCATTGGACATCACCCAGCAGAGCCTGGCTCCATTCTCTCGGCACCCACCCTGCACATCTTTATAAACACCTCTCAGGCTCCTCCTCTCCCAGCTAAAGAGCCCTCAGCACCTTCAGTCTCTCCTTATGAGGAAGATGTTCCACTCCCCTAATCATTTTTGTGGCTCTGTGCTGTACTCCTTCAAGCAGTTCCCTGAGGTCCTTCTTGAACTGAGGGGCCCAGAACTGGACACAATATTCCAGATGAGGCCTTGCCAAGGCAGAGAGATTTATCCTTATCCTTTATCTTACAGAAGTTCTCCAATTCTGTATTTCTAAACAGTGAAGAAATGATGCAGAGGAAGCTGAATGTGAACTTCTGCATCAGTAATTACTCATGTTTCACCACAGATCCAGAGAGCTAGATGGCCACTAGCTCAGTTCTAGCTATACTTGAACAATAACCAAGATAGACTGAAATCAATGGCACTTGTAGAGTCCACAGGGTTAATATAAGGTATTTAATTTATAAACAAAGTGACATGTCATCATTTCTATCAAACACTTTACCAGTTCTTTTTAAAAATAAATATCTATTTATGCCTAAATGGTAACAGAGATCCCTGGAAAGTTTAGTTCTGATAGTGCAAGGTTGTGGTTTCAAAAGCTAACCAGCTGCTCTCTCCAAATTTTTCAGACTTGTCCTTCTTGAATCTGGAAAGAAGGTCACCAGACTGAAGAATATCTGAGTGAACCACTGCTTTCTGACTGGAAAGGAATTTCACTATGATCTATAGGAAAATAAAATTTCAGTAGTCGTATCTTTTCCTGAAGCAAAACCTTAGGGGTTCATGATACGTGTGGAAATGCACTTGAATTGCATAGACCCACGCTTAAAAGGCTGGCCAAATGCAGATGTATTGCTCCCTCCCATCCTCACAAAATTAATGGATGGATACAGCCTTGTGCAGGAATTCCAGTTTTAGCATTATTATTAAAGTCAGCAACAGTAAAGAGCAACAAGGTACAATGACCATAAGTTTATACCAGTTTCAAGTGACCGTAGAGAAAAAATTCAGATGCTTCTACGACAGTCAGAACTGGTGTTAGTGTGCAGCTCAGTTACTTCCCTAAAATGACCAGGGCAGGAAAGGCCTGGAGGGATTGTGAAACAGGTTTGGGCTCAGAGGTTAAGATTGCTCTTATTCCACTAGAAAGCAACAGTAACAGAAACACCTTCTAGGAGAATGGAATCATCTGTGTGTGCTGCAATATGGAAATGACTTCTCAAGGAGGCGATAGGGAAATTAAAGACAGTCTGCTCACAAAAATACACAAAATTAGCAAGAGAAGGCAATGGTTTCTCAGAGAAAAACTGTGGCTCAAACCAGTCTTAGAAGTCATCACTACTATGGGTTTGATACTGAATATACAAGTTTCCAAAGTAGCTTTTTTCCCTGAAAATTTAAGATACACAGCTGGAACAATTTTTACTCCTTTTTTATACAATTTCCCCGTGCAATCTGACTCTTGCAATGTGAATGAATACATGTGCAATGAAGGATTAACACACCACTGATTTTTTTTTCCCCTGTTTAAATAATTCTGGGTAGGCAACACAATTTATTGGTATAAAGTGGGATTTATGGTAATATATTTCTTCCTCAAGACATAAATAAGATTTCTTAATAGTTTTCTGTAATTCATTTTCATATACTACCACACTCTCATACATTCACTAGCATAATGCATCTGCTAGAAGAGCAATTGCATGCTCTGAACACTATTTTAAAAAGTCTTCAGTACTAACAATCTGCTAGAAATGTTGTTATCCCTCTTATTCCACAATTCATTGTCTACTTCTTGTAGCCTTTTATCTTCCTACTGTATATGCTGTATCTTATGAAAATTAAAACAAACAAAAATCCCCAAACAAACCGAGATTTGAAAGACTATGAAAACTAACTAGCAAGCTAGAAAAGTAGAATGTTATACTGAAATAATTATCTGAAAATTTACAGAAGGCTACAGGTCTTTTATTTTTTCAACATTTCCCCTCACTGGCATGTTGCATTGCCTTCGTTTTCCGAGAAGTTAACTTTTCAGTCTGTGGTGGTGATAATTAGAATACGAACTGCACATATGTCTGTTTTTAACGTGGACAGAAATTATGTAATTATTCAAATGATATCAGAATTTATATTCAGCAAATTGGTTGTCAGTCAGAAGTGTCTTCTTTATCAAATGACAAAACAACTGCACTAAGAGCGGACAAATTCTAGAATGAATATCCACTTACAAAATTCTCTCTTTAGTGATGCTCTCAGGATTTTAGTTGTCTTTGTCAGACTACCTTCTACTAGCTAGCATCAGGAATTGCTTTTTTCTACCACAGAGGAGAAGGACAAAGAAATAGGAAGCAGAGAAGGAAAATAAAACACAGTAAAGAATAGAGTAGGTCATAGAATAGAGGACTTGACTGCTACTGTATTTTAATATTTCAGCTGCTTAGTATAAAATCAATATGCATAAAAAAATGTTTTCCACATATTTAATGCCAGTTACATGAAATACCTTCTGAGAGGTTTAAAATTTGACCTGTTCTGTTGGTAGTGCCTTTTTTTTTCATGAACCTCAATGGGTAGTGTAACACAAGAGAGAAACACCCAGAGGTACACAAAATCTGAGCACCTACCTAAGCTAGAAGTTATTTTTCTGCTTCTCTCCATGTAGAAGTTGCAGAAACGTTCCAAAACACAGAAACAGACATACACATACACATGCACGTATAAAAGTTATTGTCAATATCTAAGTTACTACTATCCTGAGACTGAAATAATTTATGTAACATCTGTTTTCATATTTTTCCTAATTTTTTCTAATTAACATGCATATTTAACGCTTAAATGCTCAGACCACCTATTTTTCTGCTGATTTTGTCCCCTTCCTAAGTCCTGTGTTCCTGTGGAGTGCTCAAAATAGATGAAGCATTACATTTGGTTCGAGGAATAGTGGGTGAATAGTAAATGAAATATTTCAGGCTATCACAAAAAAAAAAAAAAAAAAAAAAAAAAGGGGGGGGGGATAATATAAAGGAAAAAAAGGCTATAATGGGTTATAGTATACCAAAAAAAGGGACATCCCAGTGAAATGCAGTCTTTTGTTCATGCATCAAAAGAGGGAGAGAGGAAGTGACCATCCATCCCTGCCCAAGACATTGAGTTTAGCCTCTAAACTTTCACAGACTATACTTTCAATTTTTATATAAAAGCAGGAAGCAAAACTCTGAGTCAATGCAAATCAAATTTTACTGTAAGGTACTACAGTTGTGGGTTTTTTCATTTTTTATTGCCAATGCTTAAAGTACTCGATGCTAGATGTTACAAAACTTGATGTTAGACATTGCAGTGAAAGGCAACTATGGCAGAAACAAATCTAAAACCACAGTACATGTTGCTATTAAGTTGTGTTCACCCAATACCAAGTTGTTAATATTAAATCAAAAAACTAGAACGTTGAGGAGAATATAAACTCAATGGAATGGAAAGAATTTATCCCTTTATAATTACAAAGCTAGGGGTTAAATAGTGTATGTTTATAGCACCCAGTTCTTCCTTAGTAGGCCTTAGAACAACTGTGAATGTGTTTTAGTCCATCTTTTTCCTACCATCTTCTTGCTACAAATCTAACCCAAAGATCAATAAAAATGCCATCCTTTTCTGTACATACTCTACATAAACAGTAGGTTTGCTTTACATCATCTGCATGTGTGAATTTTAAATCCATAATGCAATTCAAAACAGAAGAGGTGGGGAGGAAAGCAGGATGCTGTTACAGTGCAGAAGGTATACAGAAAGGTATAAACCTTTCAGACCCTTTCCGTTTTGCTATTCATAGCAGAAATTTACTCCTTCTGACAGCCTGAACAGAACCATTCATGTCCTCCTGGGTCTGAAAGTCTGACATGCCTGAAGTTCAGATATTCTTGAATTCACCTTATTTTAGCCATTATAAAGAGAGAGACATATTCCTCCTTCACTAGCTCACTAGCATGCAGAAGACATGATTGATTCCTTTCACTGTTTGCTTTAACTATCTTCTCTCAGCACCTGCTCCCTAGAGTTAGATGCAGTTAGAAAGGCAACCCATACAGTCACCATGCACCATTGACTGGCAGGGGATCCTACAAGGAGCCCTGAATGGTGGTGCATCTCCCAACTCTAAGCAACTTATTCTTTAATTGACATACATGACACAGCAGTTAGATACAGAAAGCATTTACCTGTCTTCTCTTCAACCCCTTTGCAACCTCAGACACAGATATTGTAGAACCGTAATAGCAGTCGACGGGGTTAAAGGGAACAATCTGCTTTTATAGTCCCCAAATCAGAAGTTGGACATGTTAAATTTCTTTTGAACATTCCTAAAAAATATTCAGCCTCCAGGGGAAATGGGAATCCTCTCAGAGTATAATAAAAATTAGGAATATGGACTGAATAGCAAATTGCCACTCTTTAGTACCACAGGTAAAACAAAATGCACCTGATGAATATGTAAATACTGCAATCTCATGACTACAGTTGAGGTGGACTACAATGAAATTGAAACTTGGGCCTCTGACAGCTTGTTACCTGGAAGAGCTTAGCAGCACACATTCAGAGAGTAAAGTGGACATTTAATACAGTCAAAACCTCTGCAATAGACATATGTCTTCAGCATTCTGTTGATAGCCTCCAAACTGAAGCACTCAGAAGTCTTTTGGGCTTTGTCAACATCCATCTGTACCTTTGCATGTTTTTTTACACGGAGAATGTTACCAGCTTGAATCCTTAATAAATGTGGATTTGTAAGAAGTATAAACTGAAAAAAAATTAATGCATCAAACCCACACATTAATCCTTACACTTTTACCCCAGTTACAGAGCACACCCTTGTTACAAACTCTTCTTTTAGATCCTGTCCCTCTCACTTTGGTGAAAGACTTGACCAGCAAGCCCCTTTGATACAACACCTTTGATTGACTGAAATGGACACCAATTTGCAAGGCTGTATGAACTAGCACATTGCAGCACCACTGTGAACTCCACTGGTCTGTATTTGAACTGTAAGGTACAGGAAAAGGTTTTCAGTCAAGATTTTCTCAGGTGCCACACAAGCATCGTTGCATTACTGCAACTTATTTTACATCGTACCTCATTGCTTTTACTATCAGTTAAGGAGGCGTAATTATGGTCATTATCAATAACATTATCAACAAAAGTCTCAAGCACTGCAGGTTTTCCTCAATTACTAGAGAATAGAGGCAAACTTCTGTTATGCAGAATGGTTTCCCCTGTAGTGTAATTTTGCCAGGGAAAAACCAAGGGGAAGATGGCACTATATGGCATATATGATTATATGGCTTAAGTCAGAGAAATTTTTCTATCAGCTTCCATTTAAGCTATAATTGAGGTTCTATATTAAAAAAGTGTCTTTAGCACTTGTACTTAACATTTTACCCATAAACTGGTTACAAACTTCATTAAAAGTTCATTAACTTCCAAAATATTCAAATTATTCTACTGTTACCATGAAAGCATCTTAACTCTTGCAGGTGAGCTACTACTCAGAGTAGTACTACCATTAATACTAATCTGCATATTAAATAAAAAGGTATACTGAAGGTATATACTGAAGATGTACACTGAAGGTGTACTGAACACAGCTTCTGCTGCAACCAGCAGCAGAAAGAGGGGGGACAGTCTCAAGTTGTGCCAGGGGAGGTATAGGCTGGATATTAGGAGGAAGTTCTTCCTAGAGAGAGTGATTGGCCATTGGAATGAGGTGGTAGAGTTGCTGTCCCTGGAGATGTTAAAGAAAAGCCTGGATGAGGCACTTAGTGCCATGGTCTAGTTGATTGGATAGGGCTGGGTGATAGGTTGGACTGGATGATCTTGGAGGTCTCTTCCAACCTGGCTGATTCTATGATTATGAATATTCTACGATTATCTCTGACTTTTCCCTTTGGCAATTTTAGCAGCCCAGAGACACAAGCTCTGGAAATGCAAGTATTACAAAACAGTTTGGCTAATAAGAGAGGAGGGGTCAACATGAAGACCTTAAACATGTGGCTGCAGTATAACATCTCTTGTACATGATCTTGTTCAGAAGCACTTCTCACCTTTGTCTGGCAGAACAGTAATCTGACTACTACATCCCACAGGTAAATGCACTGTGATATCCCTTGTGTAAACTAATATAGCTACATCTCAGAAACACAATTTTCATCGACAAGGAATCAAGTCCAAGCTAACAATTTATATCTTATTATGAGATTTCTGTCTATGAATTTGACTCAATTTTCTCTGTCAGTTACATTTATAACTCTCAGATTAGAGATGTGAGGATAACTGTGCATTAACAAAGGGCTGAAAAACCTTCAGTTTTGGTAGTGGTAGCACTGCCTGCAAGCTCAACAAACTGCTGCATTCAATTACCTAGTAAAGAATGCCTTTGTGACCAGCTGGAAAAGATGGTCAAAACTCATAAAAGTGGCTCTCATGGAAATAAGCTTACATTGTATGTCCAATCCAGAGAACAGTTTGTGCACATGCACAAAGTACCCGTAAAGTGAAATTAAGTTTCCAAAGCCTATCAGTTCCATTTGTATCAAGATTAAAGAGATTAAAAGGCACCAAACTACCTCGACTCTATCAATTATATTAACAAAGAGCTATCATCCCATCTTTATACTAGCTCTTCATGCAAAGATTGAAACTGTGTATCATAGAGCACAGATGACAGAAGCAAGTATTGCATCTTTCAAACTATGTACTATGCTTCAGTGAGACTTGGCTCGACTTCGGGTCACACTGCAATCTGAAAGATGTGCATTTAATAACGAATGTATGACTGCTTGGTCAAGGAATCAAAGACATTCAGCAATGTAAAGATACCAGAACCTGCTTTGATAAGCTTGGTATGTTTCAAGCTCTTAAAAGCACACTTAGCATCTGTTTATCTTGTCAAGTGTTTGAAACAGTCATAGCTGTACAACTGAAAATGAGACTAGAACAAAACATTTACCCTCCAACTACAGATTTTGAAACCTCTGATGAAGGTGCTAAGATCAGCAGAGGAAAAATCACTTCTCTCTCCTTTAAAGAATGTCTTCATTCCTTTCTGCCTTCTCTTCAAGCACATTAAGGAAGTAATAAAATCTCTGAATGTCTATGAGAATGATCTCCGCTGCCAGTTTTGACATAAAAATGGATGTGGTCATCTTGATCACAATGCCAGGTAGAAAAGTTAGTTTGTCCTAAACCTCTGAAACATCTGTCAAAATGTGGTCACAAATCACAAGAGAATACAAGAGTACAAGTTACTGAAAAGCATGACAACAGCAGTAGTTGGAAAGACAAACACAAACACGTTCTATCAAGCTGTGTGCATCATCACCATTTTTAAGGGATACTGTTCAGAGCTTTGTTTGCTATCACGCCTGCCTTTGACCTCTACAACATGACAGACATACTTTTGCTCTTTTACTTTCTCCACCACTATCATTATATGAGATAGTAGCTCCTTTTTCGTGTTCTGTAGCATTCTGATAAATATCCCATATTGTAAGGGACTCACTAATCCAGCCCCGCCTCTTGGTGAGCTGACTTAAGAACGTTTATATTGAAAGCCTGGATTGGTAGGCTGCAGGTCCCCAAAAAGCATATACAAAACTAGCATCTTTACAATGATTTACTAAAAGCAGCAGCTGATTTTAATAAAACCATCCCAAACCATAAAATTGATTGAACCAACTGCTGTGCAGGGCATACACAACAGCTGATCAATATAATTCAAGATTTTTATTCCTATAGAATATCTCCAAAGCTCGTGGAGTTTTTCCTACTTTATTACTTCAGTTCTGGTGCACAACTCATTTAGGCAAATAGAAAAATTGAGGCTGGCTGGTATTTGTTCTGGTATTTTGAATGAGAAATTTAGATAAACTCAAAAGAATCACACAGGAAAAACTAAAATAAAAGCTAAACATACTTGATAATCACCAGGATTTTCCATAATGTAAAGACTATTATCTTCCCAATTATCACTCTTCAAATGACATAGCATGCCTTGACTAATTGTATCCCAGTGAAGCTCCACAGACACCATGCAGATTACTCCAAAGGGCACAACATCTCTTCCCTTTGAAAAAGTTTCAATGGCTAGATTTATAATAACATTTTAATATAAAAAACACCATTCTTTAAAAAGGCAGCAAAAGATGAGAACTTTTTCCAAACAGAAATCATTGCTAAATTCACTTTTCTTACACAAAATACCACCGATAAGACTTTATCTATTTTGTTGAGCATAACAAAAAGTTCACCTTTTCAGAGTGTTCTACATGAAGCTTTGCTTGCCTTTTATACAGTAAAGTAATTTTATGGTATTGTGTCACAATGAAGGACAAAGATAAGCCAACTGTTTAGATTCCTCTCCTTTATGTTGTGGCTTTGATCACTAACAATGCTGCATGAACAGCCAACAGAAGGCTGACATTTCATAAAATATGCAGTGATAAAAACTAATACTGTAGCATCTGGGAGTGATATATAAAATGCAGAAATACACCTAATAACTGTGATCTTAAATTACAAGTTACTAAAAGCTAAATAAGCGGCATACCTAAAAGAAAGAATAAGACAGGATTTTTGTGCTTCTACTCCTAAAAACAAATTAAAAAAAAATTAATCCAAGATATGGTGTCTATTATTCTTAACAATTTCTCTGGTTTCCTTGGATCTTAAAAGCAGCCCTGTACAAGGGTGGTTTCTTTGATATATCATTAGGTATCAGCAAAAGTTAAACACATTATAAGCCTCTTTGTGCTGTATTAATGCTCTAATGAAGTCCTCTTATTGTCTCTTCTACAATATCAATCAAACAAAATACATATAAAAAGTGGTGACTGACTCTTCACTATTGTGGGAAATGCTGAAGCTCTATGATGACCAAAATCATTTATGTAGCTTATTGGAGGAATTTTTACTTTAGTAAATCTCAGAGCAGAAAGTACATAATTTTCATTTATTTACCTTAAGAACATACTGGAGAAGCCACATGAAATGGAGGGTTACATCCTAGAAAGCAGTGAATCCCTAAAGAACTTGCAAGTTGAAGTAAATAGCCAACTGCCTTTTACCTTCTTACTGCGTGGCTGTAGCTAAGTAGCTAAAAACAATCCCTGGGTGCATTACTGGGAAATATATGGTAGTGCTAAGGATCTGAAATTATCTACACATGTGGCATCACTGGAATGCCATAACCTGGCCTAGTATCTTTAATTTAAAAGAAGCTGAAATTAAGAGGGCACGAAAAGGAGTCACAAGAATGACAATCAGTAAAAATCTTGTTAGGGGTGTGTGTGTGTGAGATAGAGGTATAGGGGATCAGTGTATATAGCTTAGTTATGATAGGAGGTGACTTGAAGGAGATCTACAATTTCCTAAATGTGGAAAAGATGTAATAATCAATAAATCTCTAATCAAGAATAGAAATAGTAAGACACAAGGCTGAAAAGAAAAATCACACAAATTCACTCAAGAAATACCACCTCTGAATTATTACATCAGGTTAGGTAGGGACATAATGTAGCTTCTCTTGTATCTTAAATATAAAGCTAAAGCCAAAGCAATGATTTTGAGTTTTAAAAAAATTTAAACCTTCACCTGGTATTATGTCAAAGATGGAAAGGTTAAATAATGATAATTATCTCTCCTGCACTGAAAGCAGTTTAAAATGAAAGACATTAACAATTAACAATTTTTACAGCCCAACTCCACTCTCATTTATGATTCCTCTTTAATTAACATGAAAAACTTAATTTTTCTAATGTAACCTAACCTGAATTTTAGCAAACAGTGCAAGTATAATAATGTATCTTCCCAAGAATACATCATCACGAAACAAAGAGTGACCTATGTGGTACTGATCATCCATGAGTCTACATAACATCAATACAAAGTTGTAACAGTTAAATAAAAGCAAAGCTAAAGTTACTGCCCCCCCCAAAATCTAATATTAGGCCTTCATTAGGCAGGGGAGAAGGAATCGTGTATCAGATTAAAAGGAATGCAGCAGAAGAGTCCGTATTTGGTGCCTGAAGTACCATGAGGCATATTTTCTCTCTGAAAAAACCCGTAACAGTTTAGGTACGTGGGAGGCGATTGTCCTTGTGCTTATAATTAGAGTCCGAATTTAGGGATGTCACTGCTTAAAGCACACCCACCCCCCTGTTATTCTTACCATAGGGGGTTTTTATATTACTTTATGCAGATGAATCCTCTTTACCCACCTCATAGTTACATCAAGGCTATTCAATTTTTTTAGGCTGCTATAATAGGTTAAATGGCAGTCTCAACATCACTCTTCTTCTCCCACTGGACAATGAATGTCATTACAAGACTGAGAATAGATAGAGGCATATTTACATTCATAATGTTCTTGACTGCAACAAGTAGTCAAATACTGCAAATACTGCACTTCTCAGTTTCAATGAATACTTTACTACTCTTTCATCATTAACTTCCTATATACATCATGTCTGGAGAAAACACCAACGAAAAATGAATAAACTAAGTGTTGTGATCACAGAGGTACAGATCTTCTGCAAAAGGAAAAATGCTTTGTTTCTAAATCAGTTGTAGTCCTGTATAGACAGAGTGCTGGACTTGGACATCTGGAGTGCATAAAACCTACAGAGGATTTGTAAGAAGGTTACCAAAACTGTATTTCACGTGGATGGCTTTTATTTTAACACCACCAAAATCAAATAATTGTATTGCTGATGAAAAATAATTTTCCACCTGTAAAAATATTTTTTTCTATTCACTGATGAAATGCCACGAAAACACTCTGTTAATTACAGAACTCTATATAGAGCTTTGGAACATGTCTACAGATGTGGCATGAGAAGGAAAAACTCCAGAATATCAATTTTCATTAACTAAGTTATTACTCTACCATATGGATAGAATGAGGTTTAAAGGTCCTCAGGGTGGAAAATGAACTCTTCAGTTAAGAAGAATACTCACCTCTCACATCTATCTTAAGATACTTCCATGTACATTTTGTAGGGTTGTGGGGGTTTTTTGTGAAAGTCAACTAAGAATTGCCTTCATTCTTTTAACATGTAATTTGACTCGAAAAATCTATGCCTTGAGAACAAAAACTGTCAAATCAAACTGGTCCAAACACTCTGACTTATTTTGATATGAGGAACGTTTTTTGGTGTGATTTGTTTTAAGAGCTTAGTATGACATTTTCAGACTGTAAATGCAAATACAAACACATATAATGTACCAGCTTTCAAACTACCACAGTTTCAGATACCCTTGTTTTTTTTTTTTTTTTTGAAGAGGACATTCCCTGATAATACCTGAAAACCACCATGAAGAAACATTACTCATCTTAAGGAAGGAAAATTGAACACGTAAAATGAGTCAGGTCAGCCTTGGATATCATGAAATTGCTGCTTATATGTATGTTTGTTCAAGTCACTCAATATGCAGTCTTTAGAAGCAACCTGAAATGCAAGGACTGTGAATACATTCAAAGGAAAACTCTTTGAAAGAATAGTGACTTTTCTGGTCACTCTTACCTTTGTGCCATGTAATAGAAATCGATCTAAAAGGACTTCAAGTTTACATTCTGATTTGGCAAATGGAGAATGTATGTACTTGAAAGTGACCCAAACTGAACTGTCTCTTCCATTAACTACCATTTTCCTTTCCACAATTACTTGAACCATTTTATTTTCTGCTTAAAGTAATAAATTTCCCAAGGTTCTGCTGAATGCCTGGCAAAAAGGAAGTCAGTAGGGGTATCACTGCTGCATTCTCCTAATTATGGCTACCACACAGGAACTCCTTTCTTTCAGCACCCTATGAATGAGGAGAGTTATTTTGTGGGACTTTTAACACCAAAACCTTCAGGGACATTGAGAAGACCATTCCAAACTCAGAGAGTTTGTACTACCACTCCTTAGTACATGCTGCAGGAAAAATACTAAAACTTTAAACTAACTCCCAAGAGTAATTACAAAAACTAAAACAGTCACAAGAAAAAAAGATGCTGAAGACTATTTGAATCTTGTTTAAGCCTTACAAGCTGCTTTTACCACAACTCTTGGAAGAAGCTTGCATATGAATTCTTCGTTCAGGTTCCTGCATTTTAATTTTGCCCACTAATGATACAGTCAACAATTACATCAGAAGAGTACTGTCAGAAAAGTTACAAAAGCATTAGCCAAATTTTCATTTCAAAGAATTTAGGAGTATAAGGCAGATCTCTGTGTAAAGGACAATTGCCATGAATGAAGAAATCTGCTGAATATTAGAGCTTTCATTTTTATATTAAATGGTTCATCCTTTACATGATGCATTATAATACTTTATCTTTTGCAATGAAAACAAATTTGACCAAGAATGTTTTTATATTTATGCTAGTCTATTACTTACCTTTGCTTAAAAACTAAATATTGAACAAAAACATTACTATTTCCTCCTAAAATGTTCCAAACTCATGCAGTTTTCATAACTATGGTTTTTATGCACAAATATAACTACAAATTCATTCAACATTTACACCTCATTCATCAACATGCATTTATTATGTGAAATGAATATGGATATACACTTAGTTGGTCACTTTTCAGCTGGAGCAAAGTTTCACACCATAAAATATTCTCAGCTGGAATACTAAATCCTGATTAGACATAACTCAATACTGATTCACAACTTAAAGCATTTAGCCATTGACTTTGCTTTTGTCAAAACAAAAGTAAATACCTTTTTTAAATTCTTAGACCTAAAAATCCAACTGAAGATACTGTATGACTTTTTTTTCTTTGTCAAAATAAAGAACAACAAAACCCCCAACACACTCCCTAAAATTCCTGTTTGTGTGATGTATTTATATTCACACTGAGAAAACTCAGTAGAAGTCTGAGTACTCTTATATTTGTTTTAAGTTAAATACTTTCAAAGCCTGAATTTAAATGACCAAAAGGAAACTAAGTACAATCTGTGCTTTCAAGAGCAATGTGTAATTAAGCTCTCTCTACCATTTACTAGATGAAGAAACACTGTTGCTCCTGGATTTTGTTTTCATTAAAATCACTTTCCTGTCAGATGGTATGACTGTCTCCAAGCAAGAGTATCTTGATTCACTTTTTGGTATTACAATTCATGGCAATAACACATTCAACTAAAAAGATGGGCATTTTCTTCCTTTCTTACCCTCTACTCCCCTTCAATAGATATCTTTATGTTACAATGACAATGACAATTTTTTTCTTGGCTTCAGCTTGGGTTCCACTACAGAACATATTCCTAGGATTTTAAAATAATTGAGATTAATATCCCAAGGCAAAGTGTGAGCATTTATAATATAGAGAAATTCTTGCAACTGATCTACAACTTCCTTGCAAAAGATGAGAAACAGGCAAGTTTCAAGATACAAATTACCTTCTGATTGTATTTTTTATATGACCTCAATATTGCAAGGCATGCATGTTCCTGAACAACAATAATAAAACAACATCCATCCATTTCTCTTCAGTCTAGCTCAACCATTTGTAACAGAAGCAATGCTTATGAAATTAACACTTATTAGGTCTTACAGGATCAGACACAGAGTATCAAGAAAACTACTGGCAAAGTTGGCAGAGAGATTTTAATCCTCTTTTAAAAGGTGTAAATCAGTAGAAACATCCTGTTCTCAAAGGTGGAGAGAGGCTTTTTAATGGAGATATAGGCATTAAGTTTTAAACTAAAAGGGTAGATTTAGATGAGCTATACATGAAGTTGCTCAGAAAGTTGAGTTTTATATAAAAGTTCCACATTTGTTTTTTCAAATACAATATAACACTGGTAATGAATAACTCTGGACCATTGTGGGTCTTACTACCTTAAAGACATGTATAAAGTTATATATTTTATATACATGTTCATTGAATAAATAGCACTCAGCAACTGCTTTCCTTCCATGTACAAATGCTGGCCAGGTACAACCACCACTGAGAAATGAGAATGAGAAATCACAACTCTGAACACATCAGAGACAATTGTCTGTGATGGTCACACTTATGGTAAGAGCATCACTTCAAATGCACCAAAATCATAGAATGGTCCAAGCTGGAAGGGACCTCCAAAGCTCATCCAGTCCGACCTCCCCGCAGTCAGCAGGGACATCCCCAACTAGATCAGGCTGCCCAGGACCTCCTCCAGCCTCACCTTGAATATCACTAGGGAAGGGACCTCAACCACCTCCTTGGGCAACCTGTGCCAGCATTCTCATAGTGAAGAACTTGTTCCTAACACCCAATCTAAATCTGCTCTTCTCTAGGTTGAAGCCATTGCCCCTTGTCCTGTCACTGCAGGCCTTTGCAAACAGTCTCTCTCCATCCTTCCTGTTAGGCTCCCTTCAGGTACTGGCAGGCTGCTATTCGGTCTTCCTGGACCATGTTGGATCAATACCGCTTGCTCCCACTGCAATGCTTCTGAAATGCCTGAAGAAGAAGAGGCAGCATATAACAAAACTATCTAAGACATTATCTAATAGTAAGAAGGCAACAACAAAGGCAAGTTGTTGTTCTCAAGCACCATCATAGGCTGGTTTGTGTTGGGAAGGACCTCTAAAGATTACTAATTCAACTCCCCTGCCATGGGCAAAGGAGATGTCTTTCCCTGGATGGGGTTGCTCAAGGCCTTGTTCAACCTATTGTCCTGCTCTAGCATGAGGGTTGGACTCGATCTCCTGAGGTGCTTTCCAACCCCTAACATCCTGTGACCTACCTTTGAATACTTCAGGAATGGGTCATCCATAACTGCTCTGGGTAACCTGTTCCAGACTCACTACCCTTATTGTAAAGAATTTCCTCCTTTTATCTCATCTAAATCTACCCTCTTAGCTTAAAACTTAATACTTCTATTTCCATTAAAAAGCCTTTCTCCACCCTTCTTGTATTTATGTATTTAAGGGCAGCAGTAAGGCCTTCCTTAGTACTGCAATTTGCACCTAGCAAGGCCAGTTTCCTGGTTAAAATGAAAACAAACTATAAACCAGATGTCAGCTACAGTGAAAAAAACTTCTGCCAGACATGGCTGAGCTCTGTCCAAGGCAAGCTCAGGCTTCAGAGCCACACTGCCCAAAATTAGACTCAGGAAGCAAATGAAGCAGCCTGCCAGGGGGCAGAGCTAAGAGAGATACAGTGGACAAAGATCACT
The DNA here is from genome assembly GCF_027791375.1 of Indicator indicator. NCBI lineage: Eukaryota > Metazoa > Chordata > Aves > Piciformes > Indicatoridae > Indicator > Indicator indicator. The sequence continues at coordinate 30,378,774 of NC_072020.1, forward strand.
GCAAGAGGCACCTTCAACATGAATGTGAAGCAGTAGCAATTTTATCAAATGAGTACCAGCCACATAAAGTGGATAAATCTGGCCATAGTACCAAGAGAGGAGACAATGGTACTACTCACCAGGAGAATCTAACAGCTCCTGCAAATAAAGTTCTGGAAACTGCTAAGTCTCAGATGATTCTAGATAGCCTTGTGGGGAAGTCATATAACTTTGATTCTAGCACTTTGCAAAATAACTCATGATCCCAGACCTGTTCTTCCATCCTTTGATGCTGCATGTCCTGCAAATTTTGCTCCACCTGAGAAAAAAAAGTCCTTATCTCTCTAGCCAATTTCTGCAACAGAGCCATAAAATAAACACTGAAGCATGGACCACCCACACTGAGGAACAGCAACAACAGAAACAGTGCAGTGAACACACGTTGGGTTCTTTTCTAAGGACTTCAAATGTTCTGCTCATAGAGATGTGTGATGACCTCTACCACTGTGTAACAGTGTACTAGATGAGTAATCTAGTTGCTCCACAAACCACAAGTTATTGTAGCATTTAAGAAAAGGAGTAACATGATTGCAAGTCACCCAATAGTGCTTTTTAGACTATTAAAGAAGTTTATTTAAAGAAAATAACTGACTGATTACAAAATGCCACCTATTCTAGAAAAATACATAAAATCACTTAAAGGTCCCTTCTTATAAAGTACTGCACTTAAAGCTATAATCACTTTGTGCAGTGTTTAATGATCTATTTCCTCTGAAAAACATGGTTCATATTTCCTGATGTTTCATAACAGTTTATAGAACAAAGGCTTTCGAGCCAACAATTATCAACTATTATATGGGATTTAATCACTCCTTAATTCAAGGAACTATGTGTAAGGTTACGTAGCATTTTTGGTTTCCTTATAAATCAGCCCAATAGGAAAACTTGTTTGACCAGCTTCATTATCACATCAACATATAAAGACCTTAAATATAAGAAATTGGGAAGTGTTAAGTGAAGCTGATCTTGGAGAGATTGGCATAATTTCAACCAGAGAGAAATAAAGGAAAATAGGTAACTGGCTTTTACAAACTATTTTGTCTTCGGGGAAATTACTGGTCTTAAATATAGGTTTAACAAATTGGGAATAATAAGTAAAGCATATCAAGTGAGCGTTATCACTTTCCCACCAAAGAATTCTTAACATGATTTAATTCAAAGTCTGAAAAATCTACAGCATACCAGTCCTGAAACAACAGTGTCAACAACTATGAAGCAAGCACATGGATGGATATATAATTTTAAAACGATTATATAGGTCTGACTGCTATTCCGTATTATGGTTCCTCCAAAATGTCAGTTGCAATGTTCATTTCCAAAGCAATATTCACTGCTGTCCTTAATGAAATATTTTCTTCTTTCTTCCAAAAAAGTTTTAAGAGGCAGAAGGGCCAAGGACAGAAGAGATTTACCATTCAGTAAATGGAGGATGGGAAAAGAAAACAGCTTCATTTTGACAGTCTACTTTAATCACAAAGATGGAGCAGGCAATTTCATTTTTCTTTCTTCCCTTCTTATTTTCACCCAGCAACCAACAAGAAGCAGCAGATCTATTGATTACATGCATACTACATTATTGTATGGGTAAGTAAAATCAAGAGATGAAACGGAAGGTAACAGCAGCAGTCACAGCTTTGAGTTTGCATCTCAGGTATCAAGACTTGCCTCCACCCCAGTCTACTGCTGAACAAGCATAATACCTACTTTGCAAATGAAAGCTACCTGGCAGGTTACATGGAAACCCCTGCTGCTTGAAGCTAGTCTTTGCTGATCTGAATGCTGCCTCCAACCCATGGAGGGAGAGAAAAAGGAAGGGAATCATTATGCTACCAAATCTGGCTTGCACTGAGTTCACCACGGGGTAGAAACCAAATTTGTCAAGAGTCTTAATATTTAAAGAAAGATCTTCCAGGCTTGTTCATGAGTGTATTAAACTTATTGTATATTAAATGCATATTGAGCTAACCAGAATATTCAAAAGCTGACATAGCAATTGTCAACACCAATTTCAACTGATTTTTGAAAGACACATATGCTCTAGTTTTAGGGGGAAAAGCTATTTTTATTAGTTTTTCTAAATACCAAAATACAGGCATTCCCAAAATTACATAGGTCAGGACAATGAGTTTATTATAACTCTTTAGTATATAGCATTATCATGTGATATTTTTCAATTTCACAAAGTTGAATGCAATGAAAATTCATCTTGATAAAACCTATGACAAGCAGTCTAAAGACCTGAAAATGCTGAAATCATATAACCATCCATGCAGACATGAAAAGAGTAAGCTACCAGAAGCACAAGTCTCTACTTCTCAACTCTTTTTGACAGTTCCAAAATTCAGGCACACATCCAAAAGAACTTTCTGCCCCATGTCTGGTCAGTAAAGAAATTGAGGTTAACCTTTAATTTTTAATGTCACCTGCAGCCAGTGACTGCTTTTTCTAATGCAAGTGACAGATAAACAGCAAAACACTCCCAAGATGATACACAAAGCACCACACACCATAAGTGCATTTTTATTTTTATACCAACTCAATTTCTCAAATGGATAACCAATGTTCCTACTAATTTACATTAAGAATTGAGTGAGGCATGAAAATCGTTCTGATGCATAGGCTGTAATGTACTGCACAGTATTCTCTACTGCAACACTAAAGAAAACTAACTACACTTAAAAGGTACAGAAACCATACATACCAAAACCCAAGCACATATATGCCTTATAAAATCACTTCAGAAAGGGCTTTAAATTATCAAAAGCAGTATGAAGGAAAATATCTAATAAAAGTAACTGACAGAAGTCAGTAAAGCAAAGGTTGTTCCAACCTGTACTCTCTGGAACTGGTATTTTCCTGTAGAGCAGTGCTAGTACTCTCTGTATCCACACTGAGAGCATTTCAACTTCCTCATTCCTTTATACAGTTCACTAGCACCACCTTAACATTTGCAAGGCGATTTCAAACTAAACAGAGGGAATATGGCAAATTAAGGTAATATAAACTACCTCTTTAAGGCAAAATTGGCAAGTCTTTAAGAGAAAACACTGTATCATTACTAAACACTACCATGCTGTTAATGTAAAGAGAGTGAATTGTACCTCCAGCTTGGAACTTAAAGCATATTATGGGAGAAAGAAAAGCTCCCACTGACACTGTCTATGTTTTACCAGTTCTGTGGACAGCAGATTTCAATACAGTTATCTGTCACTTCTAAAACCAAATACTACAGTCAATATATTCCCTTGTCTTTTAAAAGAGAACATAGTGAATTGGGGAGAGAAGCATCTGTGTTTCTAAAATAAGACAGTTGTATTTTTTTTAAATAAAGAGTATTTAAAAATAATTTTCAGACAACTAGAGGAAAGGCATTATTTTTATGAATGCTCAACCTGACAATGACATTAATGAAAATGAGGCAAACACTAACTGTCTGGGTTTTTTTAGAAAAAGAACATACAAATATTAACTCACATAGTGGCAGATGCTCAAACACAAAGGACACAGTTGTGCCTTGAATGATATTCTCCACACATTCAACAGTCAAGCAGCAATGAGGAAGTTGGAGTAGCAGTCCTGGTAACAGACTTCTGAAACTGACCTTTGGAAGAAGAATAAAAATGTTTGCTTAAAAAAAAAAAATACTAAAAAGGTTTTTAATTTTTTGTTTGACCTAAAGGGATTCAATTGACATAAGGTAATAGATTACTTCTAGAAATTTCCATATATCAAACACTCAAGTGACTGAAACTAGTATTTTTTTTTCCAAGCCAAGTAAGTATTCTGTATAATCATGTAAAAGTACAGACGGAAACAACATGAAAGTTAAGTCCACGTGGTTCACACAGAATCACAGAATAGCAGAGGTTGGAAGGGACCTCTGGAGATCATCTAACCCAACCCCTCTGCTACAGCACCATTACTTAAAGCAGAAACTGCTTAAACACCTCCAGGGATGACTCCACTGCTGCCCTGGGCAGCCCATTCCAATGTTGGACAACACTTTCAGTGAAGATCGAACTCCTAGGGTTTCAGTTTGTGCTTGTTGCCCCTTGTCCTGTCACTGAGTAGTATTAAAGAAGTCTGGCCTCAATTTTTTGACATCCATCCTTTAGGTATTTATAAGTATTGATGGGATAACCTCAGTCTTCTCCAGGATAAAAGGCCTCTGGGTTATTCAGCCTTTCCTCATGAGATACTCTAGTCCTCTAATCATCTTCATAGTCCTTTACTGGACTCCCTCCAGTAGTTCCTTGTCTCAAACTAAAGTCTCCAGAACTAGAGACAATACTCCAGCCTCACTAGGGCAAACTAGAAGGGGAGAACCTCCCTCCACCTGTTGGTAACACTCTTCTTAATGCATCCCGAGATACCATTGGCCCTCTTGGCCACAAGACCAAACTGCTGGCTCATGGTTAACTTGCTATCCACCAGGACTCAAATCCACCTTTCTCAATTTGTTTTTATGATTACAATAACAAATTTGTTTTTGTGATTACAATAACAACTCTAACAACTTGAGCATTATTGAAGACTTCTTCAGTATTCAGCCTGAAATATAAATCAGCACACAATTCCTGGCTATTTTTCAGCATTACTTTCAATTTCTCCTCCTGTGCCTGAACTTCTTAAAAAAAACCCTATTTTACAAATTTCGTATTTGATATTTTTAGATGTATTTTCAAGGAAGTGCTTAATTCAATATTAACAAGATCCCCCCAAATTGTACAAGGTTCAGTAACACACTACAGCAGGTTATAAACACACTAAAAATGTTCAGTGTTCTGTTTCTAAGGAAAAGGTAACAAATTAAATTCCAACAGTTGCCATCTAACTTTACCTAAATCTTTTAGCTACACAAAAATGCACATGTAAATAATAGTAATTTTTATTTCTTTTTTAAATCAATCTCTCTTTAAAACACATTTGTGCAGACTTTTAAAACTACTGTGAGATAACTTACTCACATAATGATGGGATACTGTGTTATTTTAAAATCATAGAATGGTCCAGGACAGAAGGGACCTCCAAAGATCATCCAGTACAACCTCCTTGCAGCCAGCAGGGATATCTCCAATTAGATCAGGCTGTCCAGGGCCTCATCAAGCCTCACCTTGAATATCTCCAGGGAAGGAGCCTCAACCACCTCCCTAGGAAACCTGTGCCAGTGATCCACTACCCTCATAGTGAAGAACTTCTTTCTAACATCCAATCTAAATCTGCTCTTCTCTAGTTTGAAGCCATTGCCCCTTGTCCTGTCACTGTAAACAGTCTCTCTCCATCCTTCCTGTAGCCCCCTTCAGGTCTCCCCAGAGCCTCCTCTTCCCGAGGCTGAAGACCCCCAGCTCCTTCAGTCTGTCCTCATAGCAGAGCTGCTCCAACCTCCTGATCACTTTCGTAGCCCTCCTCTGGACCCTCTCCATCAGGTCCATGTCCTTCCTATACTGAGGGCTCCAGACCTGTGCACAGTACTCCAGGTGAGGTCTCCCCACAGCAGAGCAAAGTGGCAGAATCACCTCTCTGGCTCTGCTGGCAATGCTGCTTTTGATGCAGCCCAGGCTGTGATTTGCCTTCTGTGCTGCAAGCTCACACTGCCTGCTCCTGTCCAGCTTCTCTTCTGTCAGCACCCACAAGTCCTTTCCCCTCAGGACTGCTTTCTATCACCTCATCCCTGAGCCTGTATTGACAGTGAGGATTTGTTCTGACTCAGGTGCAAGACCCTGCACTTGCTCTTGTTGAACCCCAAGATGAAGAAATCTAGATTCTTGTTTCACATATATCAGTGGCTCAGATGATGTGAGCCTGTAAGAAAGCTTGATTAGAACCATACTGAAAAATCTTTGTGTGCTGATGTTTTCCTATTAAAAACATGGAAAGCTAATAGCATTGAACTGCAAACAGCATCTTCCCTTTTTTTGAAGACCTGTATTTTGTTTCTAGTGTTTTCATCAGAAAACCTCAGACTCATTTTTTAAACACTTAGACTCATTTTTTAAAAAGCCCTAGAAGACACTGATTTTCAGGCAAGTACTCAAATAGCTCCTGTAATCTGACCACTGTTGTCAAAACAAATTAAATTGTACTTAGAAAATCATATTTAACTATGAATTGTATTAAATTGTATTTTAAATTGTATTTAGCTATGAAAAACATAATTATTTCAAAGGAATAAATTTGGGGATTCTTTTTAAGAAACTAAATTAAATAAAATTGTGTACACATAAGTATATTAAACAGTTACAACTAAATAGTGGTTCTGGTTTTGGGTTTTTTTTAATTTGAATTAGCATCCCAGTTGCAATATACTAGCTGACGAATATATGCTTATTTTAGGGTATACTTTGAGTTATTAAGCCTGGCATTAAATTTTGTAACAAGATGTAATATCTCTAATTCAAGAGGGCTTAAAGTATTCCTGTATTACTTATTAATATGTTAAGTGAACATTTGGACAACTGATTTCAACTAGGTTTTGTGACTAAAACATGTGACAAAATACAATTTTCAAATTACATAGTCCATTTGTCAGAACTACTGCTAACTAATTTCTATAAGTGTTAACAAATTAAGTCTCACTGACTAAACAAAGAACAGAAGCCAATTCAGAATTTAAACCCAACCATCAGCATCATTTACACACAGCCATTAGCAAAGTATCTCGACTGCCTTTCCTTCCTGTTTTGCTTTCCCAATCCCTTCTTTTGCTTTTTAGACCCTCCTTCCCACACTTTCCCCATCAACAAACCAAAGCCTGCAAATAAAGAACAGTTAATATGTGTATTTGCAGAGGACTTACTAGACTGAGACCACAGTCTTTTATCGAAGTAATAATAAATGATAACAAATGTATTGCTTGAATATCGGAAGTCCATTCAGACACAGCTAGATGCAATCAGTGACAATAGAAAGATCAATATATCTTGCATACTAATCCTGTAAATTCTCTCTGAAACAGAAGCATCCGCTGCCAATGGCTAAAATAACGTTTATGCAGCAAAAGAAATAGAAAATATTACTCTGTGTAAGTTCTGAAAACGGAGGGGATGAAAATGTGCAGCACAATGATTTTCACATTATTCATGCAGTTGTGATATTAGTTTTACAAGAAGTTACACTGTAGAATGGTCTCTATCCCTGCACTGATGATTTCTGGTTATAAATGGGTCAAGAATAGGAAAAGCATGTCTCCTCCATGGAAGCATTAGGAGCACCTGAAATCCAAAGACTAACCGACTGTGAATATGAAGAAAATTGTATCAGTGGACATGAAAAAAAAATACATAAATTACTGACAAAAATTACAAAATGAAACACAGGATTATGGTAAGATTTATGTAATATGACACAAAGATTATTTCTCTTGAAAAGTCAGATTCAAAATAACTTGACTACATAAACTAGAGAGTACCAGTAAACAGAAACAGGGAAGAAACTGCTTGTGTTTTAGCAAAGGTGATGGACATGCTCATGTAGACTGCTCACTTTGAGGGATCCATATCAAACATTTCTGGAACCTAAATGGGAACTACACAAATCAATACCATGGCAAAGGTAAGTAACCATCTTCCAGACTTATTAAACATTATTTACATGCTATGGTCTTTGAAATATCAATGAGAGAACTTTCCTCAGTTGTGTACATACCAGCATACCCACATAGGATGGAGGAAAGGAAGAGTTCATTGCCATATCATCCAGTAGTAGAAGGTTCCTAACAACTAGATTTAGGACCTTATTGTGGCCTTCCAGTATCTTAAGGGGGCTACAAGAAAGCTGGGGAGGGACTTTTTAGGGTGCCAGGTAATGACAGGACTAGGGGGAATAGAAAAAAAATAGATATGGGTAGATTCAGATTGGATGTTAGGAAGAAATTCTTCCCCATGAGGGTGGTGAGACACTGGAATAGGTTGCCCAGGGAGGTGGTGGAAGCCTCATCCCTGGAGGTTTTTAAGGCCAGGCTGGATGTGGCTCTGGGCAACCTGGTCTAGTCTGAGGTGTCCCTGGCCATGGCAGGGGGGTTGGAACTGGATGATCCTTGAGGTCCCTTCCAACCCTAACAATTCTATGATTCCATTATTCTATGTTGAAAGAAGTAGGTACCAGGAAGAAAATACAGATATTTTAACTTAAACTTCTAAGGGAGAAGTGTTTGGGAACACTACATTTTGCAACTAACAAAACAGGCACAATAGCATATACTTTCCAAGGGAGTCTTCATGTTTCCCATGACCTACTCATCCTAAAACTATGCTTCTGCTTCGAAGACTGAGAACATGAAAACATCCCAATGATTTGCATTTGTTCTCAGTAAATCTTACTTCACTCTTTCAACATACAGGGAAATTTACATCACTTATTGAGGCAGTGAGAGAGAAAGGGAGTGGAAACAAATAAAACAAACTAGCTTAAATCTTGCTTTCACTGTTCTTCCTCCCCCAGTACTCAAAAAAAAAAAAAAAGAAATTACATGACTAAGAATAAATGTAGCAAATCATATAAATTACCTTGATATTTCACTATTTTAGTAAATACATTTGATTCTCATCAAGACCTAATGGTGTTTGAAAGATCTGTGCTGGATCTAAAACTGAATTATTTTTCACACAGTCTTTCCATGCAAGTAAGTAAACTTTAGATTCTGCTTTAATTTTGAATAGCCACATATTACCCTTTTTTTTTTTACATCTGTCCACCATAATACTGTACCAGAATTAAAATCTGCAAATACTAAAAGCTGACATCAAGCTGTACTGAAAGTATTTTAAGAACAATTCATTTAAAAACAGAGTATGTGGCATGCTAATAGTATGGAATTTGGTTACTGAAGAGAGTCCAGGAATGTCCCACTTCTGCATTGCTTCTCAGGTGTACATATGCACAAAGGAGCATTTTAAGATGACAGAAGCTGAATAAGATACTCACTTGTATAGGTCTATTAAATCTGTGAACGCAGGAGCTGCTGCATTTCCCAGTCTATTATTTATATGACAGAATGAAGATCTGAAAACATGAAATATAGCCTTAAATTATTCACTTATTCTTTTCACAAAAGAAGAAACCGTCAATCTAGCACTAAAAGACTTCAAGCATGTTTCTAAAGGTTTCATGAAAATTGCCTTATTTATCAAAACTTTATTCCCTCCGTTTGTTCATTAAATACTGTAGCTTTGCATTAAGGTCAAGCAGTGTCAACCAATTACTGCTGTTCAAAAAGTTCTACTTCCTTAATACTCAACAGAAGCCAACAGCATATAGTAAATTATTTTAATAGGTAAACTGAACACTGTTTACCCAAAGTATATTTCAACCATGAAAACTTATTTTAAGGGTTTCTATCAACAATCAATTATAGTACTATTTATTATCACAGAAGCATTAAGCATGATTTTTTTCTGTCTGCTTAAATGTCAGCCTCAAAAAAAAATACAACTATTTTAGCATATTCAGCAATATTCTGTTCCTAGCTCTCACACACACAAAAAATTTAAAAAAAAGATAAGAAAAATTAAGTGACCTATAAAGCAAACTGAAAGGTAAAAGATAAAATACTGAATTTTAAAGAGACAATATCAATTGGTATAAACATTCTGGCTTCTGCCCTCATTCTCTGTTGGTGGGAAACAGGACTTGGCTCATATGACAGCACTGAAAAAAAAAAATCCCACCCTGCTTTCACTGTTCCTAATTTTATAGTTTTATTTTAAGGTAAAACTCTTTATCTTGCAATATAGGAGAAGTATAGGTGAACAATGGATGAATGAGGGATTTCAAGTGGTTATGCACAAATTTATTAAACACCAAAGGAAGACCACCTGTGGGCCATCATACCAAACACAAAAGACAGTCATTCAGTATAAAAGGATTTCCAGAAGACAGTTTAAGGGCAATGATTTGGAATGGTGTGCCCTTTGTCTTAATTCAACCTTCTCCCCAACCTATTTTATCGGCCTGTGGTTCAGAAAGCTAGGATGATGATTTTTGTATGTAATCACACCCATCTTCAGACATAACATAAGTAAAATTTTGTATCCCCTTTTCCTTAGAAACTGACATGTTCCCATTTCCAGTTGCATGGAGTACATAACATATAGTGAAAGAACACTTAATTTTCTGATGGTAACCTTTCAATCTTACTGCTAAGGAGCCCAACTATGCTTTTCTAAAGTTACAGAAACAAACAAAAAAACAACTTCTACAGATCCTGTCAGTTTGTCTTACTAGAAAAAAAAAAAGTTTTCATCCTCTCCTTTATCAGTGATCAATGACACCTACAATGATACAAGATACACATATCACTGCTACAAACAAGAAGGGCAGGAAATAATGAAACAAAAGGAATGAAAAACAAAGCCTGAAAAAGAGTCTAGAGAGAAGAGATACATAACAGAGTTCAATCTGTTGGCTCCTTATTTATAAGAGATCAGGATAATGAAAATCAAAATAAGTTGGAAAGAAAACAAATAAGCAACTAAACCTAGAGCAAGCCCTCTCCTGTCCCCCTCGGTGGGGTAAGTCCCATCTACAAGTTCCAATTTACCAGTGAAACCTGAAGTGATTTTAGAACTGATTATTGCACAATCAAACTTGTAGAAGAAGATATAAGAAAAATAAAAAAAAAATAACATACAGAGATGTCTTTGAACTCATCTCTTCACTGGAAAGGTGAGTATTAACTGGCTTCATGGATGAGAGATAACAGTGGATGTGACACAAGCTTCAAATTCAGATTGTTAAAATGTGCTGCATCATCATTGACATCATAAGAAAATACAGCTCATAATAACATAAAATGAACACAAAAATGATTCAAATCTGACAGCAGTTGTTTTTTAAAAATAAACTTTCAAGAGCTCTGTCAAATTAGATATATATTTCAAACAGATCTCAAGAAACATCTGCTTGGATCTGTTTCTACCTGGTATTGTCATTAACGTTCCCAGCGACTGGGAAGGCACAACGGTTCTACAATCAGGAGCAGATACAGCGCTGGGAGAAACTAGCACCACATCAAAGGACAGGATTTGATTTCCAAATGTTGTTGACAAATGAGAGCTATGGTCAGAAATCAACAAGGTGATTCAATAAAGCCAAACCCAAAGTGCTATATTTAGAAAAGACGTCTCACAGTAGGGCACACGAATCTGCTCAGCAATAAAACATTACACAGGGAATTAACAATGTAACAATAGATAGATAACATATATATTATCATAGAATCATAGAATTGTTAGGGTTGGAAGGGACCCCTGGGCAGGGACACATGGGCAGGACACCTCACACTACATCAAGTTGCTCACAGCCACATCCAGCCTGGCCTTAAAAACTTCCAGGGATGAGGCTTCCACCACCTCCCTGGGCAAACTGTTCCAGTGTCTCACCACCCTCATGGGGAAGGATTTCTTCCTAACATCCAATCTGAATCTACCCATTTCTAGTTTTGCTCCATTTCCCCCAATTCTATCACTACCTGACACCCTAAAAAGTCCCTCCCCAGCTTTCTTGTAGCCCCCTTCAGATACTGGAAGGCCACAAGAAGGTCTCCTGGGAGCCTTCTCTTCTCCAGACTGAACAGCCCCAACTCTCTCAGTCTGTCTCCACAGGACAGGAGCTCCAGCCCTCTGATCTTCCTAGACACATTCCACCACGTCCAGATCCTTCTTGTAATAGGGGCTCCAGAACAGAATAGTATATTAATGGATAGAAAGGAACACAAATCAGAAGAGTAAATTTGGAGGTATCTTTCAAAAACACATCTCACTGACATAGCTTGGCAAGCATGGGATGTGTATGTGGGGGTGGTGTGCACGCATATATGCACGTGCATGTGAAGTGCTGACGATTCTGCTTCCCATCTCTTACTGCGCTTTACAGAGCTCTGACATCATAATTCTTACAATAATTATTATGAAATAATAGGCAGCAGGAGTTTGACTTCTAGAAATGCCAGGGTATTTCACTCACTGAAGCTTCCCAAGAGAAGCTCTGATCACTGTACTTGATCCTGCTGCAGGAAAGACTGAAAAACATGGTAATCTGTGATTTTCAAGGCCTCCAGTATCTGTCTGTCTACCATAGCCAACCACAGGAGGAGGCTGAAGAAAAAGAAGGCTGTCTACATATGCCTTCAACAGCATAAACTCTCTCACCTCCTATCTTCAGACTTCCATATTCAAAATCATCACATCAATTTCCTTTGCTCCCAGACAGGTGGAGAGGAGATTATTGCTCTGCGTAGTTGCTTTTATATTTTTTCAGCATGAGCCAATACTAGATTGAGCCCACCTGTGGGTAACTTCTCCTGGTTAATCACTCTTTGGCTAAAATTACCTAGCATGTCATGCAAGCAAAAAATTGCATCACTGATAATTTTTATTTTCATGTTACATGTGTCCCTTCAAAGGAGCAACTCCAACTTCACACATGAAAACCTAACACACACATAGTACAGTTAAAGAAGTTACATCCTGAGTTGCATGACACAAAAATAGTGGTTTTACAAGGCCTCCTTTTCCTGTGCTGGCTTCTCAGCCATTGCACAGAGAGAGCTTAATAATTCCTCACCTTATGTCCTGCAATAAGAATGAAAATTGTTTGCAAAATGAAAGTGGCATGCTAATCAACAGCTCTTCTGTGAAACAGAGAACCATCTTCAGCTTTACGGGACATGTCATTTCAATGCAGTGGATCAAAAGAAATTGATCTTCTGTACTGATTAAGCCATCCTTGTGAGGAGAGAGAATGAGCTCTGCTTTTCTAGGTCCATCAGCTCTACTGGATAACACTAGCCAGCAGTGGGAGATATGGAGGTGGGTTGTAAGATAAGGAACAGGCTAGAGGCAAGAAGAGCTGTTATAATTATAGCTGGGAATACAGAATTTGTTAAAGGAAGTCTACTGTATAATTACATTTGAAAATTTAGCAAGATGCCCAGAGGCTGGCTTGCAGCTGTCAGGAACTGGTAATGCTAGAGTTCTGCTCAGGAGGCTAGGACTAGTGGAGCTAAGCACGCCTCCCTGTAGTTGAGCTGACTTTGATGAGGTAGAGGAATGATTTCTGCTAAAACTAGTAAGATTACACAACACATGAGATTATGTACCTATTCCCAGGCAAAAGTGTTCAGAGACTGGACATTCTCTTAAAGGAAATTAAATATAAACCTGCTGGTTTCAATACTACATCGAATACTTTTTTGAATGAATGACCACAGTAGTATTTTGTGAATGGCATATTTTTTTCTAACATCAGCTAAAATTCAGGGTTTGAGGTTTTTTTTTTTAAGATATTAATTCATAGTGAAATGAACCCTAGCTACAGCTTAATAGTGATTTGCACACAAAGTCACAGTTCTTACTTTGGGTTATCCAACCCAATCAAATGAAAGTGAATGAGTGAAATGGAGACAGAATGCAATATTTAAAAATAAATAAATCTGTATCTGTTTCTTCCTTGGACTTAGAGCTGAAGTGATCTTGCTGCTGAAAACCAAACAATAAACTACAAATACTTAACCAAAGCAGTAATCTGCAGACAAGCTGATCAAGTATGAAACATGATTAAGCCATTTTGGAAAAAAAAAAAATCATAGGATTAGACTACTGAAAAAAATTCTCATTTTCTATGAAGTTAATGATTCCACTTAAAAAAAGAAAAAAGTATATTCTGCTAATTCAAATGTTAACAAATTAAGTGCTGTGCGTTACATTTGTTTATATAAAACACATCTGAATTAAACAGTTGAGCAAGAATCACAATACGGTCAGAAATTTGAACATAGTTGGAATTTTGGTAGAATTCAAAATTATGTCTCTTATTATCACCAAAAGAAAAGAAAAAACCTCTAGAAGAAAGAGGAGAGACTGTAAGCCTAACCCAGAACTTTACAATAGAATTCTTTGTAAATGCTATGACAGCTGCTTCGTTTATTTGAGACTTACATTTCTCTAAGACATTTAAGTAGAGATGTCTAATTGGCATTACAGACTGTGAGGAGAGAAAACTGAGGGGTATTTCACATTTCATTAAACCAACTACTGCTTCCATTTTGAAAAGGTGAAGACTGGAGAAAGTGTTTAAACCCTCAAAGAACATGGAAGTGCTGAAATCACATGTGCAGGTGAAGCCAACTATCGCAGTTTTGCTCCATCAGCCTAAAGACACTCTTGTTTGATGCTTCATTGTTACAATCAGTTTAAATATTACAGTTGTCTTTCCTACAGAAAGGTAGAAATATTTTCAAAGTAGCACAGGCTTTGCTCACTTAGAAAAATATTCTTAGCTTAAGACTAAATAAAAGGTTCCTTTCTCTGCAGCAAGTCTGGCTTTTGCTCAGTGCAACAGGACTGGTTTCATTTTGGTTTTGGTTTTGGTTTGTTTTTTTTTTTTGCTATCTGCAATATTTCAATTGAGGAGAGCTGTAGAAAAAAAGGAAGAAATTTTACACAAAACTTTCTGCTCTAAGTTTCACTATATGAAGACAGATGTTTCAAGGATTGGGATTTCAACAAAAGAGGAGCACCTACTGAATGTATGAAGTTTCAGCTTAACTTTCACAGATGATTCATTCTTACAATTTAATTTATTCCTTTCCTTTAATTTCAAAAGTAAAATATGGGTAGTTAAAAAAATTAGTGTTTGAATCATACACAAATAATACTTCAGTATTTTATTTTTTAAAAAGATCAATTAAAATTGATTTTGAAAGAAACTTTAAGAGCATGATACTTATTTCAGACAGTGTGCAAAGGTTTTATTCAAATGCATTTTTTTTTTCAGGATTGTCTAACTTTAAATACTGAGCCTTGGTCAATTCTGGTTGCACAGATATTTCAGATGCAAAAGAAAAATGTCAGGCTTCACACTGATTTCCTTTAGTTCAGGCATAAGTTTCCTATGTTTACTTTTGTCATATTTGTCTGTATTACAGTATATAATGCAGCTTTAAGGACTGCAGTGATCCCTTGAGGAATATAGAGAGAAGTACTCAGTCCTTCATCTAAAACATTATTGTACACATTACCGTACAAGAACAAAAGCATTTTCATGAAATGGTTAATCTTATGTATCAACAATTCCACAGTAAATTACAAGAAAGCAAACTACATTAAATTGCTGATAGCTGAATGTTCTTGCTGTTGCTCTCAACAAACAAAAGCCTTTAAACTTCTTAATATTGATTTTGAAAGACAAAGAATGTCCTATATGGAGTTTTCTACAGATTCTAATATGTAAGCACACAAATCTATACATCTAGGAGGCATATTTACCTTTATTTTAATCCACAAAGAAAACCAAAACGACAATCAAAGAAGAGTAACAAAAAACACACACACAAAAACCCCACATAAAAACAAAACAGAAGAAAGAGAAGTCAGAATGACCTTCCTTGCTATGTGTAACACAGAATGAACATTGCTCACGTTAGCAGAAAACACAGTCTTCCCTGTTAAGCAAAAAAGGCTTTTTGGAAATAACATTTTAAGCAAAAAGGCTGATTTGGAAATACAATTTTCCAACACGATTGATAAGTGCTAAGTTCACTAACTACCAAAGCAAAATGAATGAAATGTGGCTGTGTTTCCAAGCAGCCCTACTTCTGCAACTTGATCTTCCTATCATCACAAGTGTGGTGTGCAATCAATACTATTTTAACACACAGGAATGTACAACACTTTGATTGAGAAGTGCTGAAGACCAGACCCACTAAAGCTCAAAGGCTGTGAATTAAAAGACAGCTTGCTACATCTCTCTCCAAACCCGTTTTGACTCTGTGCGTATCTGTAACATACATAGAAGAGGCTGTCCTGTCTTTTAGATTATAACTGCGCTGAAAAAGAGTAGTTGCCAGTTTTGTCTTTGAGGTTAGGAGTTAAGACCTCCATTATTTTTATCATTACAGGTATCCATAACATTTCTGCTTTCATCCTCTCTGATTAGCACTTATCTATGTATCTAGCCACTGAAACCAGTAATTTTCAAAAAAAAAAAAAAAAGGAGCAAACCACAACACAACATATTATTTTAAGTCAACATTTACTAGAGTTTTAAGATACATGACTGTTTTCTATGAGATTCAGGCTAGCCATTCACATGAAGACATACTTTAACATGATAGTACTTAAAACAGGAAGAAAATAGCCTACTCTTTATAAAATTGCTTTCAAGTACTTTTTAAGCAGTTTGCCTCTGTTCTTTTCCTCATAAAATAGGAGATGTCAAAGAGCATATAAAAATTCCTAAATTAAGGAAAGAAAAACAAGAATGCACATTATATATAAAGTAGTAATAGGCAGAGACAACTTCACTAAGCTGTGACATATGACATCTGGTAGACTATTATCATAATAAATGGGAAAAGCCAGTGAGATTCTGTCAACAGCAAGGTATGAAGATATGCATCTTCATCAGAATGACAAACATATCTGCCTTTAACAAATATAGGTCAAACTCAAATTCCAGTATCTATGCATTAAGTACTTTCACTTTCTTTAATCCCCTTCCTCACAATTTCACTGAAGCATAAGATCTTCATTCACAAGAGAGGCATTTATGTAATTTAATTTGGTTTTGGTGAGGATAAATTAAATTTGCTAATAATCAAAGGCTAAAAACTCACAAGAAACAGCTTATTACTTTCTCACACTTTGACAAGTAACTTTGAGTAAGCAAAATAATAAGTTAGGCTGTCAAACAACAGTCTGATTGATGTCTGACTCCCATTGATATACCCATGCAGGTATCACATAGGTGTTGAAACAGCATCAGCTCTGCAAGTGGCCAACTGAATGGTAAAATCATCAGCCTCCTGAGGATCATACTACACATTTTATGGTATGGAAGACCTACAAAAAAACTCTCATATAATAGAAAGAAGAGGGAGACAGTGCCTATCTGAAGGTAGCTCATGTTCCTATAACTCATGTTTATACTTAGTTCAAAACTGTATCTATATATATCTATAGATATACCTGAAGGGGAACATTTCTTAGATTATAACAGAAGTTATAATAGCTAAAGCAGAAGTTTGAAAGACACTGAGCGAACAGTCCACTCGCAATGGGAAGTAAATGGATGGGGATGATGTCAGTGAGCTATGGCCAAGATTCCACTCCACATGATAGGTGCTGACAGTTACTATTCAAAACCTTGGCCAAGTCATATCCTGCTGGAAGTGGTGAGAATGGCACTTGTACTTCAGCAGTTCTGCTTACCTCTCTGTAGTGTAGGACAGTTGCAACAGGAAAAGCAGATTATAAATGGGCTTAACACAGTGCTCTACCTATTTACTGGACTGAACTTTGATAAATATTCACTGCTCTTCCACTCAGCAATAAAAGAGGAATAAAGTATAATAACCCTGCTAGGCTGTAAGTGGTGATATCTGCATGATCACAATTTCAGTTCATGGTAACTGTGGTTTTGAAATCTGCGCATGTTCAAAATTGTAAGAAAAGTATGTACTGAATATTACCATCAACATACACAGCAATATGACACTTCATTATTCGGTTACTCAAAGTTTTAACTAAAAGATCCAGGTTTAACTCACTCTTCTATCAGAGCAGAGTTTTGCATCCTGAGCGAGTCCACGTAACGAAAGATTTGCACACAGCATACTCCATACACAGGAGCTGTACTGCGGCAGGATCTTGCTTTCTCTCTTAAAACTTTTCCATAGATGCTTTGTGGAAGAGAAAGGTCTTTGCACATTTCAATAAAGTTACCCTTCAGCATATATGCACTGCCCATCAACTATAAACTAGTAGCTGCTAAGAACCTGAAACAGCTTAGCATAAGCTGATAAAGATACACTTCTGACCTCACCAAGTTTCTCAGCAGAGCAAGTAGCAAATTTCTGATGATGAAGGCAAGAATTTTTCAGTCGACATCAGTGGCCTTTCATGAAGTTTCTTTGAAAGATTTAGCAGAAGCATGGATAAAGATGAACCACAGAAAAAAAAATGAAAGTCACAATTAAAAGAAAATGGACATGTTTCATAATTTTTAACACTAGGCTTAAGTTCTCAGTGATTCCAATTAATGTTTGAGGTGGGAAGTACTAAAGTGCAAGAACTTCTTTGGCTGAGAAAACAATACACTCAAAGCTTCAGACTTTGATCTTGCTGGTAACACCACCTTCATCTTTTTCATGGACATTACCTCAAGTTAGAGAGCAGTTCATAGATCATGTCTTAACAGGACAACTACATTAATTTGCTACCCTAATCTGACCATCTTTAATACCACAACTCATTTAAGACAGCAGTTATACTGAGCACAAAAGAAAGATTTTAAAATAAAAAATGTAATGACATACAGCTGACTTTGGAGAATTGAAAAAAAAAATCAGAAAAGTCACAAACATTAACTGTTACAAGAAAAACTGAAATACAGAAATTAAATGAATAGGATATGGTGGATCTCAATAAACTTCACCCATTGTTTTCAATTTTACAATCCAAATACAACCCCAAATATCTCAAACCTGATCCACAGAAGCTATCTACAATTATGAAAATATTACTATTTTATAAATTAAAATATGATACAATCATTAATGCTAGAAAGCATCAATTTAAACTCATCTACTTTCAGAGAAAGAAAACAAAACAAAACCAATAAACAACAACAACGACGACAAATGACCACATTTGTTAACTCCTTAATGTAAACTTATAATTGATAAGGTAGACTTGAAGAAACTGGAAAACTAAATCACAGTAATCTAAATGACTAGCAGTGGCCAATAAAAAAAACCCCAACCCCCCAAAAAACAACCCCCCCCCCAAAAAAAAAACAAAAAACCAAAAAAACCCCAAGTCCAAACAACAACCCCTAAAAAAAACAGATCTCATGCAGATTTTATTCTGTGGCATAAAGTTGTTGTCAATACATTCCTCAATAAAGAAAAATTGAATTATAGCCTTAGGGTGGTTTAATTTGGTACAAATTTTGAATAATGTTATATACATTTCCAAAGCAGATGCTAAGAGACTCTACAAGGACACTCAGCTCAATCAGAAGCCAGATTAAAGTTCCATCTGGAACAAACCAGTTCCACAGCTATATTACAATTAGAAGAGTCACCAATGTCAGACACAAAAGTTGGGCGATGTGAAACTTTTCAAAATACAGCTATTAGCTTAGAAAGAAAGTTGTCCACATAACTTTTTAAGCAGTCACAAACTCATGCTCTTGTATCTAAGATGAAAACTCATTTGTATTATTACAGCCACATGAATCACAAACACCATCCAGACCCAGTGCTTCTATAGCACCTCTTACATGGATGTTGCATTAAAACCCACACATGTTCAAGCAGCTGCAATACTCAATAGCACAGAATAGCACAGAAGCTATTTGCATGAAATAAAATTCAAGATTGATTTCAAACTGCCTTGATTTTTGCCTTCCCAATCTCCAGACTTCTTGTTATGGAACAAAGCATTTTCCCAACAGGTCATGCTGAAGAACTGCACCCTGAAGTGATCCATCTTTAGACAAACTAAGGACAGAACTACTTATGAAATCTAACATCTGAAAGTCAAAGCCTAATTCAGCAGCCAAATATTCAACAGAGTAGCATTTTCCTAGATTTAACAAAAAAAAAAAGGAATTTCAAGTTTACTAGAAGAAAGCATCCATTCCAAGTACAATTTACCAAACAGTAGTGCTGATACGCAGACAGTAACAAAAGCATTCACGATAGAAAAACAAAATATGCCACACGCCTGAAATTTACTATTTTACCATTTAAATAAATAATGCATCACACAAATAGGCAAGCCTGAATGCAGAAGCTAGAAATCAGATGCCTACATTTTGCATCTCTTTCCCCCAAAATATATCCACAATGGATAAGTAGCAACATAGACTTTTAAAAAATTACATCTCATTACACACATTTTCATCAAGAAAAGACTCAGTTAAAGAGCATATTTATGTGTTTCCAGTTGCTGGTTACATTAATCAGCCTGATTTCTATTATGACACAGCAAGCTTCTAAGGCTGAGAATATCTACAATGTTAATATCCAGATAAGTGCAAAATGAAGAGATAACTGTAGCCACTGTGCAGATAGCAGCCTATATATGGTAATGAAGATGTAATTTCAACTTCCAAAAAGAACAGCAACATTCACAATTTCATATGCAGTATCTTTCATTAGTGGTCAAATACTGCCCAGTAATTTCCATCTCTGAAATTTAATCTATAAATCTTTAGAAAGAAAAATTAACAATCTAGAGCAACAATGCAACTTAGTCCTTGGTCTGACTCTGTTGTTAATTCTTAGAACAGCCCACAAGAGATCTATTGTCAACACTATGCATCAGGATAGAGGCATTCAGGAGAAACAAGAAGGGAAGTCTGGTAGAAATCTAAATAAAGCAGCAAGATGTCAAAATTAAAACCAATGCAACCCAACCAGTGACTTTGACAGAACACTGCGTTCTTAGGACAGTGGTCAGCAAGTGTCCAAGTCTGCTGGTTACACCAGAAAGGGCCAAGGACACCCACACACTCCAGTACTGATGAAATGATGGTGAAATGATCACTGTACTTCAGTTCCACACATGAAAATTGCAGACCATAAAATCAGACAGCTTCTCTATTAGTTAACACAGGTTTTCTGAGCAAAACAAATGAATATAAACCAACAAAAAAACCAATACAAAACAAAATAAAACCTAAACAAATGAAAACAAAGAACAAAACAAACAAAAAACAAACCAAACCCAAACAAACAAAAAACCCCAACCTAACACCAAAACAGCAAAGCACTCACAAATCAAAAATTAAAATATAAGTGACAGAAAACCCAGGAAAACCTTTCAGGAAACTTCAAATTCTTCTTCAAAGAAACATCCATGGTGGTCTCTGAATATTCGTAACAGGGAAATTTTTGGATAGCATGGGTCCTGGTAACCATCTAAGTGCAGTGATACACAGTGAATGAAGCACAGGCCTCAAAAGGTTCCTCCAGGAATTATCTTTCTCAACACTGAGCAGACAAAAGCATTATCAAGGTCAGGTACCTATGTAACACTTTTGCAGCCATAAGGTACTGTTTATGTCATTTTCCCATGTAGCAGTCGCTTTCAATCTTCACCATGTTTTTTGATGAATGTCTAGGCTGTGATGTAAAGATTTCCAAACTCAATTCATGATTTGTGGCTCTTGTAGTAGTCATGAACTTGCATGGCCCTGGACAGAAACAGTGCAGTAACTACAGAATCTTTCCTTCCTCATTCAAGTACTCAGTAACCTAATAGTGAGCAAACATAACCAGCAGTAGTTTAGTTCTCAGCACCACATTAGCTGCCCCTAAGCATGTCATGAAATGACTTGAAAAAGGCCAACTACAAGATTATTTAGCTTCAGACCAAGAGACTGAAAGCACTTAGCAGAATCTCTCAACAACCTCTTTGTCAATTAAGAGGAAAAACATTCATTTTCACTATTCTGTGTATCTCAACAGCTCTTGACCAATGATGAATTCTCATCTACATTAAAAGATGTGACACAAGTCTTGGTTACTGAATTAGAGTGATTTGAGTCAGCTATTCTGGTAGAAAACTCCAGATGACTCCCAGCAGGCCCTTGCCTGTGAAAATTCTAAAGTATCACTTCTTTTTCTGCTCCTTCTCAAGATCTACTTGCAGCTGTTCTGAGACTTGGTAAGTGACACAAGCAAATGATTAACAGTGTAGCAATACACCATTCTAACTGCCTCCTGTGATTGTGCCACCACCTTAAAAGCACTTGCAGAAAACACTGACAAACAGCTGGCTGATGCTGAACCCAGTGAACAGACTGGATGGGGGATAGTCAAAAGAAAGCAACTGACAAAGTAATTTAGTAGAATTTTTTTTTATCATCAATTGGCCAATCTACTCTGTAGCTTAGCAACACTTACATTACTCATTGATGCTAACCTGGTATTTGGCAGCATCTGCAGAAAAAACACTTATCACCTCTTCTGTTAGCTGGAAAACTCTACTCCGTTCTAGCAATGACTGAAAGTTATTCAATTATTCATATCTTCATCATCACTCAGCTACAGCATATTTCAAGGTCAAGGCATAAAATTCTGGTTTTGAGCTCTCTCTTCTCTTGCTTGATTTCAGTTTAAATGACTAGCCAAGGTTCCATGGGGAAAAAAATTCCCTATGATTAGAAAGAAAAACTCTTTTGGGTAAAGAACTGAACTTTCTTGGAAGTTGCTCCAAGACCACAAAACAACCATTTCCAAGCAGGTAACAATCACCATCATCATCGACCCCAAGCTCCAAGTGCATTTATTGCTAACATACATATAAAAATGTTTTAACACACTTAATACAAAACAACTCTCTTTTGGTAGCAATTCCCTTGGAAAAGACTGAGAGAACACAGCACTTAGTGCACCGCTGGAACATTGCCCAACAATGGAGAAGAGAGCCAGACTTCAACAGAGAAGCAAGATCCCAGTGCACCCTCATATTACATTTGTCTGCCAATAACTGCCAAGCAATTTTTGCCTTCCCAACTATTGCTAGTGGAACCTTACCCCTCTTTTTGTACCATTCAATATACACTGTTCATTTCAAAGGAAGTAAATGCTACAAACCTGGCAATCAGCTTCACAACAACTTTTCATTTACAAATATCTTGGCTGTGCTTTGTGGATACCTGCTTTAAACAATAAAGATCTAAAATCTGGCCTAAGATATACAGAAGATTTTGGTTTTTTAATTATTCTATTCAGTTCTATCTTCTATGTTCCAGAGTTGTTAGTCAAAATTGTTTTGAAGAGTTGAACGCACTGTATGCAATGTATTTATCCTACCTCTTATGGGAGAAATGTAATATAGAATCA
This sequence comes from Indicator indicator, assembly GCF_027791375.1. Lineage (NCBI taxonomy): Eukaryota > Metazoa > Chordata > Aves > Piciformes > Indicatoridae > Indicator > Indicator indicator. The sequence continues at coordinate 30,401,668 of NC_072020.1, forward strand.
CAGAAACTTTCAGGTTGGAAAAGACCCTCAGGATCACCAAGTCCAACCCAGAACCCTACTCTGGGTTGGACTCTCAGAACTCTACCAGTTCAGCCCTAAACCATATCCCCAAGCACCACATCCAAACAACCTTTAAACACATCCAGGGTTGGGGACTCAACCACCTCCCTGGGCAGCACATTCCAATGCCTGGCCACTCTCTTTCCCTGAACAAGTTTTTCCTAATGTCCAGTCCAAACCTACCCAGTCACAGCTTGAGGCTGTTCCCTCTTGTTCTATCACTGTTTACCTGTGAGAAGAGACCAGCACCAGCCTCTCCACAATGTCATTTCAGGTAGCTGTAGATAGCAATGAGTACTGCAGTACATTAGATAAAAATAATCTCCCATGCTTGACTCAGGGTTAGCTCCCTTGGGAATTTGTTTCCAGATATACACCTATCACAACGCCTCAAGTAATTTCCAGTAACTACCATATAAATCATGAAAGGCTTACCAAATCTATCATTTATAACTATTTCTAAATGGCAGATTAAAAAGCATTCTGTATTTGGGAATAGCTCCTAAAACTAACATCACTGGAAAAGGAAGTGCACTGCTTACAGAACTAATAGACTGTCCTTACATCAATACTTTAATCACTCTATGCAGTGTAGTTCTACAGACCAGCACATGGCTTTACCAGCAACCTGGAATTCATTCACACTCTTGTTTCCTAGAGAAAAACAGAGTTAACATCCTTTAGAGTTTGCCTCAGGCACCCGAATTACCTTGACCACATTATTCCATTTTGCAGTATGCAAACACAGATCACTAATTATTGCTTGGATGAAAGCTCTTCTGTATCATCTTTTTTCCCAGAAATGCATGTAAGATCATTAAAAACCAATCCTTTTGAGATAAAACCATGGAATCATTTAGGTTGGAAACAACCCTTAAGATCATCTAGTCCAAATGTAAACCATTCCACCACTAAACCATATCCCTAAGCACCACACATCTTTTAAATACCTCAGCCACTTCTCTGGACATGCTGTTCCAATGCTTGACAACCCTTCTGGTGAAGAAAATTTTCCTAAAATTTCATCTAAACCTCCCCTGGCACAACCCAAGGCTGTTTCTTCTTGTCTTGCTATTTGGGAGAAGAGAACAATCTCCTTTTAGGTAGTTGTAGAGAGCAATAAATGTCTCCACTTCAGACTCCTTGTCCCCAGTCTAAACAAACCCAGGTCCCTCAGCTACTTCTCCTAAGATTTGCACTCTAAACTCTTCACCAAGTTTGCTGCCCCTCTTTGGATACACTCCAGCACCTCAGAGTCGTTCTTGTAGTGGGAGTGCTAAATCTGAGCATAGTATTCAAGGTGCAGCTTCACCAGTGCCAAGTACAGGAGAACAATCACTTACCTAATTCTGCTGGCCACACTATTTCTGATACAAGCCAGGATGCTGCTGGCCTTGGCCACCTGGGCACACCACTGGCTCATGTTCATTCAGCTGTTGAACAATATCCTCAGGTCTTTTTCTGCCTTTTCCAGCTACTCTTCCCCAAGCCTGTAGTATTGCATGGGGTTGTTGTGATCCAAGTGTGCAGGACATGGCACTTGGCCTTAGAATAACAGAATCATAGAGGTCTTTTCCAACCAAGACAATTCTAAGCTCACCAAGTCCAACCACTATCTAACTCTACCAAGTCTGGTGCTAAACCATGTCCCTTAGCACCACATCTCTGCATCTTCTAAACACCTCCAAGGATGGGGATTCAACCACCACCCTCGGAAGCCTATTCCAGAGTTTGAGAACTCTTTCCATGAAGGAAGTTTCTTTTAATAGCCAATCTAAACCTTCCCTGATGCATATTGAGGTTGTTTCTTCTCATTATATCATTTGTTACTAGGGAGAAGAGACCAACCTGCACCTCGATCCAACCTCCTTTCAGGGAGTTGTAGAGGTGGAGAAAGTCTCTTTTCAGCCTCCTTTTCTCCAGACTAAACAACCTCAGTTCCTTCAGCTGCTTCTCATGAGGCTTGTTCTGTAGACCCTTCATCAGCTTCATTGGCCTTCTCTCAATCCACTCCAGCACCTGAGTGTCTTTCTTGTAGTGAGGGCCCCAAAACTGAACACAGTACTCAAGGTGTGGCCTCACCAGTGCTACATACAGGGGGACAATCACTTCTCTGGTCCTGCTTCACACACTATTCCTTATACAGGCCAGGATGGTGCTGACATTCTTGCCACCTGAGCACACTGGTGGCTCATCTTCAGCCAGCTTATCCAGACCATTAATAAAGATATTAAACAAGAATGGTCCCAATACTGAGCCCTGGGGAACACAACCTGTGACTGACTACCAACTGGATTTCACTTCATTCACTACCACTCTTTGGGCCTGGCCATCCAGCCACTTTTTTGCCTAGCAAAGAGTACATCTGTTTTAAGTCATGAGCATCTATTTTATCCAGGAGAATGCTGTGGGAAAATGTGTCAGAGGTTTTACAGAGGTTTACGTACACAACATCCACAGCCTTTCCCTCATCCACTAAGAGAGTCCTTCCTGTGCTTTGGACAACACACAAAATAAACTTTGGGCTCAACTTTCAAAAACTCTTTTTGTTTTTCTTTCTGAGGCAGCCGATTTAGAAGCTTGCAAGCAAGGCATACAGAATGGCATTACATTTCACCACATTTTCAGAGTAGGCCTCATTCTTTTGTCTCAGAGAAAAGGGTGGCCAGACTGCAGCTAAACGAGACAATGCCTAACACTATCCTCAGTGCGATGCTGCCTTCCACTAACCCTTTCTTTACCATTCACCTTACTTTCAGTCTATCAACAACCTTAAGCTAACGCTTTACTCCCTTTCTTGAAAATCACTCTGTTGCTCTTTCTAAATCTTCTCTCCAGCTCTCCCCAACTACCTTATTTTGCCTTAATCTATTTATTCAGGTGTTGCATGCTGAGGATCAACAGGGCCTCTCTACATGTAATTGCAACTGCAAGCTTTTCTGAATACAAGCAGTAGAAAAGTTCTCTGATTTCAGCACTAGCTTCAAAACAATCCTCAAAACCAGTGGATGAATACAAGTTTTCACACCTTGGAAACAGCTGCTAGTCAGAAAGATGAAAGCAAATCAGCCTTTCGAGGGTATGTTTACACTCACACAGACACGTCACCTCTCATCCTGTTCGTCAGTGGTTCAATCGACCATACTCAAACCTACATTATGTCAATAAAATTCTACATCGATTTCATCTATTTTATTCACACAATGGAAAAGGAGCTTAAAAAACGGGGGAAGGGGGTGACTGAGAAAAGTAATTCTCTTTCCAACCTGAGGAAACTTTAGACAAATTTGCCTTTGATAATCGACTGAACAAGCTGCACTGCAAGCATCAAGGGATGGTGCAGGGATATCTAGCAGGTGCTGCAGTTTATCACAAAAACGTCTAAAATAATTGGAAGTGACAACCAGCACTACCACAAATGATTTATTAGTCTTTCACTCAGCTTTTCAGCTTCCTCAGGGCCAGAATAAATAATTTACCAACTCTGTATCTTCCAATCATTAATTCTTCCCTGCGCATCCAAACTACATTTAACTCTGCTGGGTTCAGTGGAATTAAGAACACAATATGAAGACTTTCTCCCCCCCAAGTATAGTATTATCTGACGTTATCTGAAAGTAAAATTGTCAATCTGAATTTCTATCAGTGATAGAAGGATTAGAGCTAGCAACTAGCGTTAAGTTACAAAATATCTGCAGAACAAAATGGAAGTTGAACTGAAGAGATATCAACAATGAAAAGCTCCCAAGGGGACAGGCCTCTTTGCAAGGTATAAAGTACTGATAGTTTCTGAAGAGATTGATTAGCATTGCTTTTCTGATCCATAAACTAACATTAGTTACAGACAAACATCTTACATGTCCCACATGGTAAGTGGGGGATGAAAACATTGGACAGGAAACACTCAGAAAATAAATTAACAAAGAGAAGTGGGTAAAACGGAAGGCTTAAGCGTGAACAGAATGGTTCTGTAAAGAGGCAAGACTTTCTGAGGAAACACATTAAAGATACAAGATTAACTAATGCCCTTGTGTTCCTATCACAAAAAGCAATAAAAAAAGCATATTATACAAGGCAGAATTAGAAATCAGGAGTATAAAATGGCATAAAACCAAAGTACACTTTGGAATTTAAAACAGAATATATAGGGTACCATATTCCTATTAATTATGTAGAGAAAACACAGAGAAAACAAAATCACACCCTAAATCCATTTTTGATGTAAGCTAGTCTTGTCTCATTAAATCAGCATCTATGATTAAAACCAAGATCATTTTTGGTACATAATGTATTGCATTGTTAGAGCAGCATCTGTTTGTTGCACAGCAACACATTTTTCAGCTTTAAGAAACTGTATTCATATAGAAGAAACAATCCAGACTTTGAAGATGCAAAAATATTTTTACTTCCAAAAGCATTTTATACTAAAGGGGTTAATAACATTAATGTGCTAATATTTTGCATTCCAAGAAGAGGCTCCAAGCTGTTGGAAACACACAGAAGAAGAATTTCATGGTACTAACGGCTTTCTTTCAGTCCTATGGGACTGAGACAACTCAAACTCTAAGTGCTTAGAACAAAAGCTCTGTAAAGCTATGAAGGCTAATCAATAGGGCTTTCACCAAACGATAATACAGTCTGAAATATAATAAATTGGCCATAACAAAAATACCCTGCCCTTTTTCTCATCATTAATCTCAATACAGAGAACAGTACAGAATGGACTGCAAGTCCAAAATAGCTGACATTCAAGTATATTTTCAAACTACTTTTAACAATATAAAAAAATTTCACAAATACAGGACATTTAAGATTATTCATTCAATAGCAATTCATTATCATGTATTTCTCAAACATCACTTTTTTTTTAGTGCCTGTAAAACCTCTATTCCAATTTTACTGTATTTTCTTTCTTCATGTAAAGCACAGATGATCATCTGCTGCAGTGAGCCAAGCATAAGCTGAACTCTAACTCTGAAAATTTTCAAGAGGGTGACACTGTCATAGTGCTAAAAATACTCAGCCTTTTAACAAAGGATATTCCAAACTAACCCCAAATTAAAAAAAAATGCAATACTGTAAATAAAGGTAAACTTGGAGAAACTAAATCACGGGCAAGGTATTGACATCCATGTTTTTATTAGCTGCTGGGCCAAAGAAGCCTTCAAAGAACTTAGGTCTGACTAGACAGAGGGAACATACTTTAAGAAGCCTACCACAGATACAAATACACTTGATCCCAGCATCACATTACTGAGCCAAAAGTCACTTGTCCTCGGAGTCAGTTCCTTAGACTCTTAAGAAAGTGCTTACTGTGGTCAAATTAAAAATGCCAAAGTATGCTGCCTCTAGTTCATACAGTATGGACATGGGAGCTATGCACAAAGAGATCCAGGAGGATGTTTTGTCATTTAGCTTTTGATGCCAACTTCCTATGGCATCTTGCTTGAGCAAGTGTTTGAACTTTGAGTTGGAGAAAAATGGATTTGGACAGCAATTCCCTCAAGAAGAGTCTTGAATACAAGTATACAATGAAGTTTTATTGCTGTACAGGTTTCCTTACAGGTTAAAAAACAACAACAACAAAAACAAACAAAGAAAAAACCACCACAAAAAAAATCGTGCGTTCAGACTTCAGTTTGTTCACAATCTCATGCAAAAATGTTCCCAAGTGATAGGTGGTCACAGAAAATAACAGGCTAATAGAGAGGTTGAAAAAAATCTTGGTAAGAAACCCAGGATTCAACACTTGATCTTTTTCTAATTAAAATGCAATTATACTTCTTTACAATAATCAGAAACTTACCAAATGACCTCGTTCACATATAAATAATTTAATAATGTTTTAAGTAAATACTCACTTAAGACTTTCTTTGAAGGTTAAATATAAAAATTAGTTTACATTGCAAACCAAGGGTGAGAAGTATTAAGCATGTGGAGGAAACTACATCAGCCTTAATTTACCCAACTGGAAAGTTTCACAGAAATTTTCACTGTATTCTATAAGAATACAAAGAAAGTGTATGAAAAATTCTCATACACAGTTTTCAGTGTACAGTAAATTAACTTCATTTCTCCATGCTCTTATTAGTTCTAGGCTTACCTATAGTCAGTATTGTCTGCTTCTAAGGAATATCCCTAAGGGAGTAGTAGGTAAACTCGTAATTCTATTTATCCCAAAAGAAAATCATATTGGCAAATGGCAGTTTTGACAAAACATCCTCACCTAAGGCATGAGTTCACAGATTTTCTCCGTCTCAGTCACTCTTGGTGTGATTTTTCACCTCCATCAACCTAGTTTCTTTTCCTCACATTTTCTCCTCACAGCACTTTTACATTCTGACAAATCCTTGAGATGAGGAAGAAAACACTCAGTTATATTTGCATTTACCATTCAGTAAATCTGTCATCTCCGCTGCACCAAAAGGAAGTGAGGAAGAGGAGGGCTGCAGAGTGCACGTGGCAGTGAATCAGGAACTAAACTTGTCCCCTCCTGATTCTCACAGCATTGGTCTCCAAGGTATACAAATCAGCAATGCATCCAACATCACCATTTTGGCAGAAAGCACAGGTTCGATTCCAAGATCCTCCAGAACTGCATTTTAACCTGAAGTACCAAAGTCCTTTTTCTGTTCAGCAACATGAAAAAATAGCAAGCAAACTACAAGCTATATAAGGTAGGCCTAAGTTCTGAACTCTGCTGAGTGCACTTCTCAATAGGAACCTTAAACAAGGAATTTTCAATAGAATACAACAAGAGACACCTATTTAGAAAGTTGCTCGTAAGAGTTCTTTACCTTCCAAAAACAGTGCTCGCAAATCATTTTAAGCAGTACTCCAGGTGAGGTCTCACCTGAGCAGAGCAAAGTGTCAGAATCACCTCTCTGTATCTGCTGGCCACACATCTTCTGATGCTGCCCAGGATGTGATCAGCCTTCTGGGCTGCAAGCTCACACCGCCTGCTCATGTCAAGCTTCTTGTCCACCAGCATCCCCAAAAGTGACATTACAGAAGTGAATAAAGGAAGTTCACTATTATCAGCAGAAGCAGGCCTCATTCATGTTCCCCATATCATGGAGGATGTATAGCCCATCCCTGAAATAAACCAACACCAACATATGCTATGATCTTTTCAATATTCTGCCCTAAAAAAAGTGTTATGCAAACCACTTTGCTGTTTCAAACAACAAAAAAGGCATAATAACTGTGAGTGAAAAATGTAAAGAGTATGGAGTAACATACTCTTGTAATCAGCATAACAAAGGCAGCACGAGAGAAATCAACAACTTCAAATCACGTTTCAGCTAACAGGTTGGTAGACACAACCATATGGAACAAGTAACGCCTCTTGTACCGAATGAATGGAAGGCACTGCAGCTGTGTCTCTGCTGTTCTTACATTATTAAGATTATGGGCCACTGTCTACTTCAGAGCAATGAAAGAAAGCTAGAACGTTGCAACTTTCAAAACTCAAAAAACATCAAACACAAGCTCTCTAGCATGCTCTAACTGTCCTACTCTCAAAATTCCCCCCCCCCCAAAAAAAAACCCAAAAGAAGATAAATCATTAAACTTCAGTTGTAGTTCTAATAACAATATATTTAAAAAATAAAACTGGAAGTAAAAAACTGAAAAAGACAGCATCAGAAAACAATCATTGATAAAAAAGCAACCTTGCACCACAGGACTCTTGGTAATTCTTCCCCACAACCCCTTCCTCCTCCAGTGTTTCTTCCATGTATTTAATCATGTTAGTAGAAACTATTGTGGAATTGGTTATCAAAAAGAAATAGTGAGGATGATCATGTTTTCACAGAAGCGTTATTAATAATGCATGAGGAAATGCAAATATTTAGTTGCAATTTTCTATGCTTTTTAGAAAAATATTTACTGATCCCTTGCATCATATACAGTATCTGGGTAAAAAGATCTCTATCCCAAATCCCTTCTACCAAATCAGGCCACTGACCAGTCCCTAATAACAGACAGGAAAGTAAATTTTCTCTAATCTAGTCCATGTATTTTTAACTCCTTCTCTCTTTTGAAAAGGAATTATTTCTCCTTATCTTTAACAACTTAATCTATGAATGAAACAATCCCTTGGGGTACCACTCTCTGACTTCCCCCATATTTGCAGGCCCTGGTCCTCATAGTGGACTTCAACCATGCCAACACCTGCTTGAGGAACAAACTGGCATGGAACAAGCAATTCAGGGTTGTTTTTTTTTCGTACACTGATAACCATTCAATGACACAAATACTCATGGAGCTGTTAAGGGGGAGGCTTTCTGCCAGACTTCATACTTACAAAAAAAGGAAGACCTGATCAGGGATGTAAAAGCTAGAGGCAACCTGAGCCGCAGTAACCACAACATGGTGGAATTCAGCATTCTGAGAGGATGGAAAGAAGTAGAATCATAACCCCCAGAGTTCAGTAGTGGAGACCTGCTCATGGGTCTACTCATCAGAATCCCATGGCAACTGGTTGTTGAGAGAAGGGTCTGGGAAAGCCAGCTGATTGTCAAGGATGTCCTTGTCCAAGCTTCTGTACAATTCATCCCAGAAAGCAGGAAAACAAACAAAGAAAAGAAGACCTGACAGAATAAACAAGATACAGCTGGCAGAATTTAAACACAAAAAGAAAGCCTACAGGAGACAGAAGCAGGGAGAGGTAAACAAAGAGGAATACAGAGACATCATCCAAACATTTGGCATTAGAAAAACACAGCCCAGCTGGAGCTAAATGTGGCAAGGGATCTAGAAGGCATCAGACACAGCAGCAGCAAAATGAAGACCAAGAAATGCATAGACTTGCTGCTGAATGGGAACTTGGCCACAAAATAGAAATAGAAGGCTAAAATCCTCAGTGATGTCTCTGCCTCAGTCTTTACTGATTAGACATGCCCTCAGGAATTCCTGGTCCATGAAACCAGTGTGCAAGTCAAGGGCACAGTAGACTGATCCAGGTGGAACAGGATCAAGTTTGGGAATACTTAAGCAAATTGAATGTACACATGTCCATGGGCAGTGAAGGGGTGGGACTCACAAGTGCTGAGGGAGCTGGCTAATCTCATTGCAAGACCACTTGCATCAATCTTTGAAAAGGCATGGGGATCACATCATTGTCAAAGGGACGTGATCAAACCAAATGCAATTTCTTTCTTGAAGGACAGAAAGAAGCAGGATCCATGGAACTCCAGGCTGGTCAGCCTCACCAATTTTTTTTAATTAAAAAAACATTTCAAAAATCAAAATGTAGTAATGAAAAATACTAATCACCAAAAAGAATTACCCCATGTGTCACACTACAGGCTGAAGGCGAAGCATCTGGAAAGCAGCTCTGAACGAAAGGGACCAGGCATCCTAGTGAACACCAAGCTGAACATGAACCAGCAATGTATCCTCACAGCAAAAAAGGTCAAGACCACTAGGAAGAGTATTATCAGAAAGTCTAGAGGGGTTATTATTGCCTTTCAGACAGCACTGGTGATAGGCTTCTAAGGTTACACTATGCAGTTCTGGGCTCCTCAGTACAAGACAGACACATGCAGATATTCAAAATCCAATCAGACAATGTCCTGAGGAACCTGCTCTAGCTGACCCTGCTTTAAGCTGGCTGGACCAGATGATCTCCAAAGATGCCTTCTGACTTCAACTATTCTGTGATACTGCAATTTGATTTATGGGAAACCATAAATGTTTGTGCTCAAGTTATCTGCATTTGACAGATATTTATACATCACTAAAGCTGATTATATAGACATCAGCAGAAGGACCACACATAGCTTGTTAATGAAAGTCTTCCCAAATTACTACATTATCTTTGTTTCTTCATTTGTTACATGCATTATATTTCTGTTGGGTTTCTCCTCTGAAAGTATCATGTGAACAAAACACTGCACTTGATAGCACAATCTTAATGAAGTTACTGAACAAAAGTTATTACTTTTAAATCAAAATGTATGCACAAACATTGACATGTGTCTTGAATCCAAGTATGACTTTTTAAACACAGAGGATTTACTTATTCATTCATGTTTGTGCCAGAACAGTACAAGAACTGTAGGGAAAGATTTTGGTAAATGTTGGGAATGCAAGACTTAGAAGACAGATACATGCCTCTAAATGAGGTGTAAACACACTAACAGTCACTCCCAAGGAGACCAGCTCCAGTGTAGGTAAGTCCACACTAGAAGAGGGGATCGCAGCAAAAAGAGCCAAGAAGGAACTCTTCTGGGGGCTTTTTTGAAGGCTGTGCTAAAGGCTGGCAGCTTGTGGGAGGCTGTTCAGGTGGTCTGGTGGAGCCAGTACCCCTGGCAGCACATCTACACCAGGCGTAAACAACCACACCGGGTAAGAAGCCTCAGGCGGTCACTGCCCATGGAACACAGAGGTGAGCTCAGCTGACTGGAACTGCTCCCCTTCCAAAAGACCCAGCATGGTGACCACACGGGTAAAAGCTGTTGCTAGGAGGAACGTGGGGACCCAAATGGAGTTCCCCCACAAACACATAGCTGTCCTAGTGTCCAGCTGCAGGAAGTGCCTGAGCCTGGCAGTGGTACCAGAGTACAGCAGAGACGCATGATACCTGTGGTTGTGCGAGCAGGTCAGTGATTTGCTCAGCCAGGTGGCAGAGCTGGAAGAGAAACTAGAAAGGTTGAGGATTATCAGGGAGTGTGAGAGAGAAACAGACTGGTGGAACCATACCCTGAGGCAAAGGCAGCAGAGGGGAAGTTCATCAAAAAGCAGAGGATCCTCTGCCCTCCTGCCACCAGGTAACAGGAGGAGATCTAAAAGACAGGGGGGGAATGGAAACATGTCCCTGCTCAGAGAGGCAGGCGAACCCTGTCCCAGCCTCCTTCACCTTCCCAGCTGCCTTTACACAACACGTATGGGGCTCTGGAACTGGAGGGCCAGGCTATGGCTATGACTTAAACAGCTGTTCATCCATACAAGGCTTTTATTAAAACCTCTACCATCGTAATTTCTGGCTTATGTTACAGAAAACTGAACTCACATTACGAATCTTGGTATGCAGAAGAGAGTTTTTTAAGTGAATTTTTCCATGATTGCCCAGCTCCCCATTTCATGACTCATGCATTCCTTCCAATCATATTATTCATCACTCCTTTTCATGAAGGCAACAAATTATAAATGATTACCATCTTGATTTGTCTAAGTACAGAAAAAAGTATCTTTAGAATCAATGGACAACTCTGCTCGATAGATCAGCTACTTATTCAAAATATGTTTCACTGAAAATGCAGAATATGTCTTCAGATGTGCATGCAGTTTTACTAATTGTTCTAAGAATGTACTGCACACTTATGCATATAATAAAGCCTCTCTAAGAGTCTTAAGAGTAGTACTGTAGAGCGTAGGTGATATAAAGAGAAATAAAAGATACATTTTTTTTACACTGCCAGGTAGTGAAAGTTTGTATTAAGAACAAGTAGGCATAGTAAGGCAAGTAGAACTCTCTGAGTTGTGAATGACAGTGTTAAGAACCAGCTAAAGAAGAGATAACTTAGAAATAACATGGCAAGGAGTTTTACAGTACAGAAACAAAACCAGTTCTGTATAGAAACAGAAAAATATAAACTTATCTCTGAAAACTCTGGTGAACTGAAACATGGCAGTTGCACACAAGAAAAAACATAAATGACAACCAAAAAAGTAAGAATAAGAATGCCATTTGCATTTGATAGTTTTGCTGTTTTCACAACCACTATAGGAGATCTTTTTCATATTTGCTGATCCCCACAACAGAGGAAGCAGCATTAAATCCAGCTATAACCATATGTCAAATGTAAGAGCCTGGAATAAAGAAGATTGTCCAAAATTAGTGTTTACTAAATATAATACTGCAACAGAATATATTCACTGACTTCAGTACTACTATCAGCTTGTTGTAAGTTACGCTCAAACGTTCACAATATCAGAATTTCATCTGAGAGGAAAACCATATTTCAGTAGAGGTAAGTCAACACACCAAGCACAGCCTTCTTCACTGAACTTCCTGCATCTTCACTGCCTTGCTGGCAAGATATTAGAGGTTTCTTTCTTAATGTTTATGGTAAGATATTATAACTGCACCTAGCAGGAGAGAGTAGGTGGGTGGTAGTCCACAAGCATGCTAACTTTGTGACAATAAGGGGAAGTTACACCAGCAAATTTGATTTTTAGCCTCTCTCTGCACTGGAGACAGAATGCAGTACACATGAGCAAGACTAAATAGATGTATATTGCTAGTACAAATAAACTGACAAAGCACTTCTGATGTAAGCTTGACCTAACTCATTAAAACGTATTTCAATGAGAAGAATCACCAAAAACATTCTTGATTTGAGGCAGAGAAACAAAAATGAGCTAAATTTTTTAAGTTGCTGATCATCCTCTTTTAGGTGCTACTCATTTCCTGTAGTTAACATGCATTCAAAAAACCCACAAAATATTGCTTGAAGTTTATATAATATTCATTACCATTACTGAAATATAACAACTTACTGTAATTTTTAAAACAGATTGTTTTTTTTTTCACTGCCTGCAAAATAGGAAGACTTTCCTGTCCAGGAAAGGTCATTGTGGTATGTGGACATTTTATGACAACTGTCTTAATGAAAATCATAGCTCCCCTTCTCATTTCTTCTATATTATAAACCCAAAAAGTGTTAGATTGCAGTTTACCTTACAAATGTCTGGTTTATGTAAAACGAAAGAATAGAAAGAGTGAAAATAGAACCAAAAAGCTACATGTGTACAGCTAGTAATAAATCTGCTTACTGTTAAAAGGCTTTCATAGAACAGACTGTTGAGGTTCAATATTCAAGTTAAAATTCACAATTTGCTATGCAAATGTTTAACTATGTAGCTGTAGCATCTTTGATTGTTCTTTCACATAAAAAGTAACACCTTTCATGCAGTGAAAGATATAGATAGATAGATAGATAGATAGATAGATAGATAGATAGATAGATAGATAGATAGATATAATGTGCATATATTGTGGTAAAAACAAGGATATTTTAATAGTATCATAAGGATGACTGAACTCTGCTATTGCTTTCAGATGTCCAACACAAAAGGCCCTGTGCTTCTCAATAACCCACCATTGCTACCAATACTATGCCTGTAAGTTCCCAGCATCATAATACAAATGTTTAACCATGTAGCTGTAGCATCTTCTACTGTTCTTTCACATAAAAAGTAACACCTTTCATGCAGTGAAAAAGATATAGACATAGATAAGATAAAGATATCGATAAAGATATAGATACAGACAGATACAGATGATATAGATAGATGGATACAGATAGAGATGATATAGATATAGATGATATAGATGATACAGATGATATTGATAAATGTGCATGTCACGGTAAAAACAAGGTTATTTTAATAGTATCATAAGGGTGATTCAACTCTGCTATTGCTTTCAGATGTCCAACACAAAAGGCCCTGTGCTTCTCAATAATCCACCATGGCTACCAATACTATGCCAGTGAGTTCTCAGCATCATACTATTGCTTCCCATGGTTACACCATTTCCTCTCAAATTTACATCTTTCTACAGCTTCTGCTTCTCCTATGGGATACTTAGTTCAAGTTAAGAACAACTGCTTACTTCATTTTGACCACGGTAGGGAGTGCAGTCCCAGATCTAGCATAGCAACATCTTGCTGGCTGTACATTTTTCCTCTTGCAGACATCCTTTCCTAGGCAGTGCTGCAAATATGTTTTGGTGAAATACATAGAATTTCTACTAGCTCAAGGTTTTTTGTTTTGTTTTTTAGCTGAGGTCTTACTATGATCCATCTTTAACATGTACTTATATTTCAAATAACATTTGCATCATTTCTTTCTCGAACCTCATGCTTTCATCACTGTCAGCTCACACCAATCCTACAACCTTTTACACAGAACTTCCAGAACGCATTGCAAAGCAGTTTCCCTACAAAGTGAAACAGAACTTGAATCCTCGTTTCACAAAGCTGGTATATGTCTCTGGTTACAAATACTGGAGTAGTTCTGTAGTATTTCCTTCAAAGGACTTTCTGTAATACTTTTAAAGCTTGATTTGGGAGAGTGCTGATCCCTATTCTGTGAAGCAAGCTGGCGTCACTAGGATGACAAAATCAAGTCTTATTGTGGCAAGAAGAAACATCACTTAGTGTCAACAACATGCTGCTATTGATTTGAACTCCTCCTTGCCTCACGGGTGAAATAACAAGCTCCTACACACAAACGCTCTAAGCATACCAATAGTGGGGAGAGGCAAGAAAAACACTAAAAATGGCTGTATTAAAGATACAACAGGAAATAAATGACTCATGAGATGTAAATTCTTTTTGTCTGTATGGAATAAATTGAAGAAGAGCTTAATATGGCTTCAGCGATTTCTATGGAGTTAGATTAGAACAGAAATATACCTACCAATAATACACCAGATTTAGGCTTCCCAACTAGCATCTCCTAACTGTTCAGCACCCTCTGTGAAACAAGCCAGCTTCATTTTCATTATCTAATACATGACTATTCAGATTTTTAAAATGACATCTTATTTTAGCATCCTGGTTAGCCGTTTCAGTATAAGATGGGGAACTGATTGAGCATACAGCGTAAATTATCCTTCACATTACTGGCAGGATCTTTTTGAAACAGAGCTAAAAAACACTGATAGGTTAGCTCTTTTTCTATTTCTGAACAGCCTGCAATTTTCAGAAAAAAAAAATTCCTTATCTTTCCTCTTAAAAGATACAAAAAAGAATAAAATTATAGTTAGTCATGCAACATCAATATAAATACCACTTTGCACATTAATAGTTCTTTTTCCAGAACTTAAAGCTATGCCTTTAAGCAAATTTGCAAACCAAAAAAAAATTTAGTGAGATGAAATACTACTTGTGTTGTCTAATTGCACTCAAAATTTAAGCTAATTTCAAACACTTTTGTAGCACTGAAGATAGCATGCTAGAATTCCACAGTCCGTCTCTTGAAACGTGAGCAAAGTAACACACAAGGCATGAAAAATTATTTCAAGATAAGTTCTTTATAAAAATACTGAAGTCTAGGGAACAAAGCTATTTTCATACCACATCCGGAAAATGGATGAGGTGTGAAAGAAATCTCTTGTTTAATGTGACCTTTGGCTGTACTTTCACTTGTCATCATTATGAAGTAGCTACTTTCAGTGCCAAGACATAAGCTGTGTTATATTACCCTATAACAGTAGTAGCACATCTTTCAGAAAGTGTTTCACACTCTGAGAAACTGGTGGCAGAATGCATTAACAGCACTTACCTTTGTAACTGCTAATAATAGTTCTTATTGAACAATAAGACCTCGTTTACACAAGGAAATAAGAGTGACTGTAGTAAATTTCATAGACAATGTCACAAACTAGTGTATGCTGAGGAACTCCCCTGGAGTCCATAGCTTCATGGAAAACACTCAGAGAGAGAAATGTAAATTTCAGACTGGAACTGCCCCAATTCAGAGCTTTGTTACTATGCACAGACCAAAATTACTGCATCATTAAGATCTGCGACACACTTGACTTTTCTTGACATATGTAATTAAGAAAATATTTCTGGAAATCACATGAATTGGGAATTCAAGTAAGATTAATAGAACAAATACGACAAATTTGTGTTTCATACAAAGGTAGCAAGCTGTAAAATAAAAATCAGTAGCTATCATCATCTAAAGCTGTTCATCTAACACCGTGGAGAAAAACCATTGATACATAGTGTACACACATTTTTATCCATGTATATAAATCAAAGGAAACAGCTTCCTTTAAGGCAAGCATATGAAGATACTAAAGCAAGATACAAATTAAATATTCATACATTCAATATTTCAAAATAAGGAATTTGGATATACACATGCATAATTTAAGTTCTATAGTGAAACCTGTCTACAGAGGCCATTTCTACTGTATTTCAACAGCACTGAAACTTGAAACATACAATGCAGCCTTTCCATGTTGTGATAAAACTTCATAGCAATTCATTTCCAGTACTAAACACGGAATAAAGGCCACATTATGCACATGGCACGTTTGCAGGGGAACTGCTACTTTGCCCTACTCATTGCAGCTCTGAAACAAGAGCATTGTGCTCTCCTGGCAAGGCAGCTTTGAAGTGCCCCAATGAATTACTCATTGGGACCTCAGGTCAAACAGGCAGCTTCAGGTAAGAGGCTAATTGTTCTTGAAAAACCCATCAGTCAGACTTGACTCCAAGGCAAATTCTGATCCCAGGCACCTATTTTAAACTCCATAGAGCTGGTGCTCATATGTGAAGCCTAAAATTGGCCCCTTACATTGCTCCTATACATTGACTTGAGCCTATAGAATCATACAATCATAGAACCATAGAATTATTAGGGTTGGAAGGGACCTCAAGGATCATCTAGTTCCAATCCCCTTGGGATCATCTAGTTCCAATCCCCTTGCCATGGGCAGGGACACCTCACACTAAATGAGGTTGCTCACAGCCACAGCCAGCCTGGCTGCAAAAACCTCCAGGGATGAGGCTTCTACCACCTCCCTGGGCAACCTGTGCCAGTGTCTCACCACCTGCATGGTGAAGAACTTCTTCCTAACGTTCAATCTGAATCTACCAATTTCAATTTTTGTTTCATTCCCCCAAGTCCTATCACTCCCTGACACCCTAAAAAGTCCCTCACCAGCTTTCTTGTAGACCCCCTTCAGATCCTGGAAGGCCACAATGAGGTCTCCCCAGAGCCTTCTCTTCTCCAGACTGAACAGTCTATCTGGAGTAGAAGATGAGAGTTCAGACCTTTTTAAGTATCAAAAGAGAGGAACACAAAAACAGGCTTCACAACAGTATGTTTTGCACTAAGGTTGATTCTCTGTGAACACAGAACCTGAGAGCAGTTTACATACAACAACACAGACATGTTGAATTTTTGGAGCTTATAAATTCCTAAGCAGGCAAAAAGCACCGTGGGGATAACATTTGCACCTTCCCCTCTCAAAACATATGTTCTTCTGCACGTATCTAAAGATACCACCATTCCTCCCTGCATGTTTAAAACCTTGCCCCCAAAAAAGGAACTCTTCATGAGTTATTAATGTGAATGCATTGTTTTCCTATTAGAACTTTAATTGATTAGTTCGAAAACCAAGAGTTTCATTTAAAAATCCTCCATTTTCTTAAAACAAAAATATCTCAAGTTAACTTCAACATTAAAGAGTAGTTACCAAGGGGAAAATAGGACTACTCTGTTTCTACATGGTTTAAAGTAAACATTTATCTTTGCTCCTTAAAGGTCACTCATTTGATCTTGGCACATCTACAAAATAACAGGAGCAAAAGCTCAGTAAGTAAAAAAGTGATATTAAGCAGTACCAAGCTAAGCAAAATTAGTACCTACATGGTAAATTACTTCACTGAAAAGCATCTATGGATTCTGCAAAGAATATACTTTTGCCTTAGAGCTAGTACTTTAATTTTCAAGAACCAAGGAAAAAAAAATAATCAAAACTAGTCAGTAACAATGCAGCGTCGAAAAGCAATAAACTCAAAATTAAGTTATAAATAATTTAAAGCATGTCATGAAGATGTATTAATAATTCATCAGATAAATAATTTACTAAATAATCAAATAAATAAATAATGAAATACATAAATAAATCAGCAAATAAATAATTCTGCAAAATAACCTAAACAATAAGTCACTAAAACAAATGACAAACCTACAAAACTACAATGATTTTCTAAATTCTGATAGTTTTAAATAAACAAATGTATATAAACTAGATCAATCTTTGGTGGATAGAGAAATATTTTTCACTGCTATTGGTAAATTCCTGATTACACTGCACAAGGATACAATTTTAGATTTTAAAAGAATGCAGTTTTTCCCTTGTAAATTATTAACATGATTGCTACAATACATCCTGCTCTGTACTTTACATGTGATCCTTTTACCTAGCTCATTTCCCAACCCCCCAAAACCCGAAAATCTCTTTACAACATTCTTAATTTATGTATTTCTTTTTTTTTTTTCTTTGGTGCAGTACTTACAATACTGCAGTAGCCTTCTTGGTGGTTCTTTCACAGTCTTCTACAAACCTTCAGAAGTTTTGCTGCAGGGGGAAAACAAGTAGAATAACCTTAATTATTACAGATGGTATCTCATTCATTAGCGGATGACAACATTTTATTTGAAAGCACAAGAAAAGCTGTTTTATAATTCTACAAAGCAACTTAATGTGAAACAACCATTATAGTCTGCAGACTACCAAAAGTTTTTAGAAGTCTTTGGTGGAACGAGTTCAAGCAGACTGAGGCCTGTTTCTTGTATTTAAGCTGACACACAATCTGTGCAAACTGGCACTAATTCAGATGTAAAGACAAACCAGGAGAAGGACAAAATACTTGGCTGACATCTAATGCTATCCTTGATTTTGGAAGTTCATAGTCCTTGAAAGAATACAGAGAGATCATTTAATATCCACTATCTGAGTACAGTCACAATTTAATTAGACCACTGCACTCCAAAACCAACACTGGTATTACAAAGGTCAGAACCCACTCGTCTCCTGAATCAATTTTCATTCCCCACTGATTTTAATGAATAGCATTGACAGTCACCATAGCTATTTTCAAAGTGATATTCTGTAAATACAGCAGTTAAAGAAATGTGCCAGAAGTGTAATCACGTTATCAAATTTTATACATTCATTTGCTTTTTTTTCCATAACACATATTACAGGGAAGACTGAGACACCATGGATACTCTGTTTCAACACAGGACTGTGAAACTGAATGACTACAACAAACTTGAGGTTATATATTGTATATATGCATGGGGTTTTGATGCTTGGTTCAGTGGAAATCAGTATGCAGTCCTGTTCCTTCTGCTAAGATCTCAAATGGTTGATGGTGTTACTGTATTTCAGTATTTAAAAGCAGAGAGGATAATTTACTCCTAAAACTACCTGGGCACATTGTATTTCACAAGTCTCAAATTCTCTTCAGGGATTATAATAAGGAAAACACTTTGCTTAATCATAAATTTTATATTTATCTTGGCTAAACACCCTCCTTTGGACGCACTGCCATGTTTTGTCAAGAAAAATGAACACAGTGGAAATGAAGTACTTGTTCTCCTGTGTGGTCATTCAAAAGTGTGTGTAGAAGTAATGTAAATGTGCACCAGCGCCGCCGATAATTTCACGCTCTCATAGGCTCATTTCAATTTGCTTTAAAAAGGACTATTCCTCCTGGCTAAATATAGTCATCATGAAAAAAATGGACCTCTCCTTTGAGCCATTAACACTGTAGGCCCCAAAACACAAGAGTACAAAAAACTTCTGTACTTTGAATAAGGTGAAACACCTTCTTCTTGCAATGTCTGTCTCTGAAGTGGGACAAACAAGACTGGGGTCTGTTTGGTTTTTTGTTTGTTTATTTTTTTGCCTTATTCCCAAGATATGATCTTTTAGTGCCTAGATGTAAGAGAATGACAGTTCATTCCCACACCACATCTGTGAATCCCATCCACCCCCAAAACAAATCGCACATATCCCAAATCCTTCTTTTTTTTTGAAGTAATGGATCCTTGTAAAAGCAGTATATACCTTCACACATGAGAAGATTTTGAGGATTACTGGGATATACAATGTTTTAGGAATGATCCTGAGGTTCTGGAATCAGACCTTCTCTACGAAGCATCACTTAGTCATGGATCATATTCATTCATCTGCAGCTTGGCAGCCTCTGGTAGCAAAGTGATTTTTTCACCAATGAGTTACAGTAGAGCTAAAACTGTAATTACAGTCACCAATGTCTTAAAAAAACGTTTTTTCTCCTTTTTTAAAATTTACTTAGACTTTCATTACTTTTACGCTTAATTTGGGTTTTTAATCTATGGTTACAGAACTTAACTCCTCACAAGTATTTCTGTCTAAGTTATAGGGTCATAATTCCCTGCTCAAACAGACACATAAATGATTTAAAGGAAGGGTACAAAACAGCCAATGGTGAGGGATACAATCACCCTTCTCTCTTTTCCAATCGAATGCAAATTCCACCCTACACGAAAGCTGAAGGACAGAAACTGAATTTGCTAGCTGGTCCTTTTCCCTCCAGTCTTCAAAATTAGTATAGGTGCCTTTAGTCAATAGATCATCTGAAGTTTGGTCAACAGAAGACTACAGCAAAAGGCAATGATGTTCAGGAGTACATCATGGAGCAGGGATACCAGAGATAGAGTAATTGTTTGCATTCTGTACTTGCTGGAACGCATGTCAACTTGGGTGAT
Source organism: Indicator indicator (assembly GCF_027791375.1). Classification (NCBI taxonomy): domain Eukaryota; kingdom Metazoa; phylum Chordata; class Aves; order Piciformes; family Indicatoridae; genus Indicator; species Indicator indicator. The sequence continues at coordinate 30,422,026 of NC_072020.1, forward strand.
AATGCAAGGAACTGGATTGTACCACATATCCAAAACCAAATTTCAAATATTTACAATGGCATAATTATAAACAAGGATCACAGTAAAAAAGCACTTAGCAACAAGATCTTCTTTTGAAACTGCCACCACCATCAAGCTTCTTAGTTCGCAGGTACACATCAGATAAAAAGAAATAGGATATTGCTTCTGCTTCCCTTTAGGATCTCATTATTTACCTTTTTTAATGCTAAAAAGCAAGGAAGTACTTTTTAGACATACTGTATAAGTTTAGCTAAAAACTATAGAAGTAACAGTCTCACAACGAGTTGTAAGATAATTTTGAGTATGTTCCTGGGTAAGAACTTTGAGTATTTTTTTAATAAGTTTTGAATCAGCTTCTTCCAATTGTCCCTTACTAAAAAAAAAATCAATTTTAAAATATTAAAATCCCAAACTACCAAATCAACTGCTATCAATACAACACACAGCTCATTTGAATGTTATGACCTAGTCGATTTTAAGATAAAACTGAGCAGATTACTAGCAAAGGTTTATCTCATATTCCCACATGTACAGCATGCCACATTGAATATATGCAAATCAACATCTTTCTCCTCTAGTTGTTTTTTTTTTTTTGAGCTGACAACTCATATGACCTGAAGCCATGGTTAACGATTACAATTATTTGACTTTCGCATTTATACAATCAGTCATCAGATGTGCATGTTAATTGATTCTAACAGATAGTTTTGTATTGTAATGATCAACAGTTAAGGGTACATTTTACCAGCCTCTTGATTTATAAGAAAATGAAACTTATATCACTTTTCACAATTAACCCTTCATTGTATTGTTTTGCAGTATTCACTCTGTAATATGTTAACTGGCAAGTACACCAAACTATAAGATCATTATTTTGGTAGCAAAATTTGGTTTTCCAATTAAAGACACTCTTCTCTTGTTTTTTTTTTAAAACCCACAGTTACTCTCTATTTAAACAGTGCATTGCCTATTAAGCAGAAGTCCTGAAAATAATTAATGCTTAAATAAATGGACTGGGGAAAAAAAATTTACAGTTATTTCATGTTTACATTTTGCTACTTAAAAATTCTTTTCTCTTTTTCAAAGAACCTTAGTGGTGCACTTCTTCACTCTAATAAGCCCTCAAATGTCATACCCATGACGAAGTAACACCCTACATTTAAGATTCTTATTTCTCAAGTAATATGCTTAAGGCTAAAGTATTCCTCTCTTGTCCTCACAATACATATTACTGAATTGGTTACTTTTTTTCACAGTGCTGAAAATTTATTCTCTGCAATTACATTTTTTACTTCAGATGCCTTATGCATTGAAGCACCAAACACAAAATTACAAATTGCAGAGATTTGCAAGCAAAGGATTGAATACTTTTTAAGTCAGTGTGCAGTCATCATCTTACACATCTTTCTCTGTAAGGCTATTCATGTAGAAGAGTGGATGTTGTATCTTACTCTCATAAAGATCAGATCATGCCTTATCCCACAGAAGAGCTCTCCCACTTTAGGACTTAATTGTTGCTGGACTAAAGGTTTATGCTCCAATATTGGTAAAGCAAGAGCTGCCATCTCTCTTTCTTGGTATATTTTAATATCAATACAGACTTTTTTTTTGATTTCTAGGAAATGCAGCATCTCTCCACTTTCTGTAAATAACTGAATGGGGTGCTAAGTCTATGAATCTTTTATCCAGGTGACTGTCATACACTCCCAAGTACTTCTACCACTCTCTTTTTTGCTGTGTGACCCAATTGACTTTCGAGTTAAATTCATGCATCATGAGATTCTGAGATACATTCTCCAGAATAAAAGGTAGCATAAAGACAGTAGAACACTCATTTCAGATATATAATGTTGATTCAAGTTCCTATGATGTATTACAGACAGAAGAAGATTTACAAGCACCTTAACCTCTAAAACATTTCAATGGACTCTTCTGATCTTTAGAAGGTCTTAATTTCACACTGAATATGAGAAGTACATTGAATATATGATAGGATTCTGTTGCTTTCTTAATACCTATTTCCTTTTAACTAAGGACTGGCATTATAGCAAATACTGATAATGCAAATAAATTCTCTTCAATCTTTCCCTTTTTGGGAAGCAACTTCTTGGTCTTGATTTCATCCTGAACACAAGAAAGTCTAGGGGTATACAGAAAGGGGAAATCATCCCACCCTAATTACTAACCCAGTTTTAACATACCACAGGTATCAACACAGAAAGACCATTCGTACAATTCAGTGCTATGAATTAACCACCTCAAGGCTAACTACAAGGTTTATATTTCTGCAGCTAGAACAGACTTTAAGATAAATGGAAGGGTGAAGAACTTAAAGCTGTGTATGAAACTCCAATACAAATGGCTAGAGGAAAAGTTAAGCTAAATATACTGAGAATTCAATCTACATATCTGCATCTAATAAAGTTAGAAAATAGATATAATTCCTAGTTTCCAAAAATACTTGATATCTTCCACTTGTCTTCAAATTTGATAATATTAAAAATTACAGGCCTTTCCAGATGAGCTACAGAGAAAAACAAGTAAAATTTAACAACTGCATAGGTATGGACTGACTGAACCAAAGCAATTCTACTCTGATTCACATTCATTTTTGTCAGAATTAATATCAACATCTTCAAAAGATGCCTGGACTTAGATTAAGATGGAAACAAACAAATAAAAAAAACATAAGAACATGCTGTTTGCAACTCAGTATTTTTTTAAAGTAATGTTAATTGCTCATCATTACAGTCAATAATTAGAAGTATGAATAATACTTTCTATATTTATTAAAAACTGAGAAGAAACAAAAAAGCAACTGGTGACACCTTCTGATGACAGCTTTCACACAAAGAATTGCAACTGCAATAAATTCCACAGGTTAAATTATTCCTATAAGTAGAAAGAAGACCAATAAAATGCATTCTGAGAAATGAGAAAGTATCTTAGCTAGAAAACGTTCAGTCTTAAAACAAACCTTATGAGCACAGTGATAGCATGCCACTATCCAGACCACTACAGCCAATTTGGATCACTGAGACTCTGAAGGGGATTATGACAGGGGGAATTGGGGAAAAAAGAACAAGCAGAAACTCAATACGAGTGGCTTAGTTTCCAACCGTCGCTGCGTAATCTTAGCCACAAAAATTGAGCTCCATGAACTCACTATACTGGTCCTTCAGTCAGATGTTCTTTTGCACTACTTTACAAGTAAGTAATAAATAGAGAATTGGATAATAAGTTAAACACAACTAGGTATCCAAAGGTGATCCAATTTGATGAGACATCATCAAGAGCAAGGGTATCCCATTGTCCTTGATGTAGAAAGCCTAGGCTTTGTTAACTCCATGAAAGAAAAAAACAAAACCAAAACAACCCACCAACATCCTACTAACATCTTTTTGTAACTCATTGTGTAAGCTCCAGAAAGAAAAACTGTATTGGATCAGTTCCACACAGCCATATAAACACGAGGAAAAGTGCCAGGCATGGAAGGAAAACACAAGAAGAGGAGAAGAGAAGCAGGACAGAAGACGTTGCTCATTTTGATGTCGAAATTACCTGAGTCCACATATAGGTCATCTAAATGTGATAAAAAACACGTTCACAGAACCACAAAGCATCCGTTTGTGAAATGGAAAACCTTACACTACATCCAAAATGTTTTATTTCTACCAACACCAGTAACAATTGCACTCCCTAAATCTCACTCCATTTTATAACAGTGACTAAATTTCACTGAACTTACTAAGAAACAGATTAACAAGAACAACAATAGTTTGCTTGCAGAAAACTGGTCCAGTACTGTCTATAACAAAGTGGCACATGAATATTGCATAAGCAGCCAAATGCCTCCTCTGACATGAAAACTCCTTCTTAGAAAATCAGCATCACTGGGAGAGCTACTGCTTGTGGCATCCAAATGGACAAAACATGGAAACTTCACTGCTAAACAACCTGAAAGGTTGCAAGGTTTCTCTTGGAATGAGTGAATATTTCACACAGAATCATCACATTAGTGAATGCAAACTACAGCAGAAAACTGCTCCAAATTTCAACCCCATAGATGAGTTTAGGGAAGAGAATGTAAGCATCATCAACATAGGACAAAATTACTGGGTTTTACTTTAAACATGCTTAAACTCAACATTTTAATTTAAATATTTAAGAATTATTTTAGTCTACATGTTTTACATCTCTTGCCACCTGAAGCTGGCAATCCAAATGTCTGGAATAGTACATTTGGAACACTGAGTTATATTAATGTCATACTAACTATAGCAGTTAAATTTCAACAAATTTATCCAGGTTTTTGCATAGTGCTGAATAAATTACTCTGGAATTCTTGGAGGCATTATATGAGATTATTTCTGAGTCTCCTCCTCTTTGATTTAGTACACCTCTTAAGATAATTTATTAATGTTTTGGATATCTCATTCATCATCCATTATTACTGGTGTCATAAATTAGAGGACTGGAACAAAGCACTGGACTATACACTTTCTCCATATTCATCAATAAAATAGCCACCTCTGTTAGCAAGCACTATACAAAAGAAGTTGGTTTATCCACTAAAGTGAGACCAGGAGCACTTTTTAAACTCAAATCCAAACAGATCGTCAAATTTATGGTACTCTATTAGTGAAGTAAAAGTCAGAGCTTCATTTTTAAATATGAAAGGACAGAAACACTTGGATTGCAAAAGACAAAAAGCACATAGTAGACGCTGCTTGTAAGTTGCTCAGACAAATGAGAAGGCTGATGAATACCAGTCTGGTAAGAAAAAAAAAAAAAAAAGAATCACTGAAAATGCTGTAATTTTGCCAGGACATTATGAAACAGTTTTAAAAAAAAGGGGAAGGAAAGATTCAACTAACAGAAACATTTAAATCTGTGATATATCATAGTGTAAGTTATCCAAACCAGTGGCATGTATGAAAAACAAATTCCCTTGCCATCAGTTTTTCTTTTTCTGTTTTGTTTTGTTTTGTTTCATTAAGACAACCTAAACAGCAAGGACATTGGAAAATGCAACTGTGAAAATTGCAGAAGATTTTCAAGATAATGATCATTAATGGGAATCCTACAGGTAATAAGGTAATAAGTTACATAGCAGTATATATAGACAGAATTAATGTTATTATGAAAAACATTAACTACTGACTTAATAGCATCATTATGCCTACATTAAACTAGATCTTTGAAATAAGTCTGAATATCCAAAACTACACTTCTTGTTATTTTAGGCAAAAATTCAGCTGATACCCATTCACTGTTTACATTCCTTTAACTAAAAGTAAATCTCTCAATAAGGCAAATTAATATTTTACATGATATAACAGAATTACACTCACCTCTTTTCTAACAGTTACATGAAAATGTTTGAGCCAGGTTTAGTAATTCATTAATGGAATAATTTAGTAATTCATTAATGGAATAGAGAATTCAAGTTCTTATAAGAAAGCAACAAAAGAATTACATGCTAGATTTAAATAGGATAAAACACTTCAGATTAGCAACTGTGCATGTAATTTCTCCATGGGGAAGGAATAGGGTTTTTTCTTCTTTGGGCATTACAGATTATGTATGTTAAATTCAACCGTGAGCTGAAAGCAACAAAGTAACTTTTTCTATCTAAATTAAAAAAAAAAAAAAAATCTTTCCTTGTGCCACCTTTCAATCAGGACCTCCTTTTTTTTCCATATATAGCCTTCACTGTGTATAGTAACTGATGATTAACCAAAGGTAATACAACACATACACAAATGCATTTTCCCCTTTCCTGTGTTTAGAATTAGTGAAATGGTTTATCAAACTATGTATCACACATTCCTATAGTTACAATGACCAGTGCAATGGAAAACTGGTATGTGAGCTGTAGCTTTTGTCAGGCTCCAGTTTGAACAGTGGTCAGGATACCTGTTACTCAATCTATAAAGGAAGCTTGCAATCAAGAAGAACCTTGTCATTACTTGACTAAACATAGATAGTACCCTCCTCATACTAAGGTGCATGTGGTTTGAGGACTGACAGAGAAATCAAACCCTCCTCTGCTTGAGAGCAGCCATTTGTGCTCTCACTCTTCTCTCTGCTTCACTCTGCATAATAATGTGCATTGTTAAGAAAACACTGACATTTACTTTTTTCTCTATTGAGTATGATATTCACCTGGGATGTAGGTCCCCAGAATTCCATTTGTAGTCTCACTGAATTTCTAATTTCTACAACAGGAAGCTTTATTAGACAGGAGACTATAAGCACATAATACTCTAAATTGCCAGCAGCAGTCTAGGGGGTACCAGGTATGAGGTAGTTCTCTGGTGCAAAGAGGATGTCTCCCATGACTGATGGGAGTGCTCTAGCAACTGAGGTAGTAGCCCAAAAAATTAAATGTTGGCAATGGCACCATCACTGCATCATGAAAGACTTCTGTTGACTTAGTGTTTCCAAACCATTGAAGACTTCTTCCCTTCCTGATCTTTTTGTTCATTAAGTGTAAAACTTACTTCTGTATGGAACTGTTCACAAAACCTCAAATCAAGGAACATGCACTGTGGATTTACCTAATATCAACTCCAATATTAATCTTGGGAAGCATGGAATAAGGTTTATCTTTTCCTCATCCTAAGGAGATTACTTTTTTTACCTAAAACTTTAAAACACATCCCCAGTGAAGGGAACCCAGAATTACCCAACCTTCATTATTTTCCATGTAAATAAGGAGGTAACCTGTTTTCTATTCTGAATACATAATTTCACTTATTAATGACAGATGAATTAATGACTCTGTGGGATTACCAAAAAAAAAAATCATGGAAGCTTTAGCTTACCCTATATGGAATTTGGGATGCAAAAGGCAAATTTCCTTCATTGATTTCTAAGCCCTACATGAACATTCATTCACGTAATTGATCAGAAGAGCACACGGGTCTCCAATTACCTAACACATTTATCATTGGGGGGAATAAAAAACCCCAAGCAGGACATTTGAAATCCAATGATTACAAAGTACTCTGAAGAAAGGACAGGTAGCAGTGAAGGCCAGAAACTGGTATTTATGAGGACTGAAGATAAACTCCTCTATATGGGGCTGTGATACTCATTTCCTCGACACAGTTATTACCAGGAGTAAAGTTTACTACAGCTACGTGATTGAATCCCCTGGAAACATACTACAAATTGTCACAAAGAAATAAGGCTTGTTTACTCCTCATTACAGTGTCAGCAAGTCAAAGAGTTGATCTTAAAACAACAAAAGCCTGACAGAAAAAAATGCTGCCAGCTCTGTCAGACTCCTGAAAAAGAAAGTCAGGGCTCAAATGATTGTGTTGATCTTTGACTGAAACTGTAAAACAAGTCAGTTTCTTCAAAGCCAAACGTAACACTGCAACCAACAATAAGGAACCCTTCTGGTTTTTCCACACCATGGATTTTTTGATGTCACAAGCTCGAGATATTTTTAATCACACTAAAAAGGCATTAGCAAGGGAAACGTGTATGACCCAGACCCTTAAACAACCACAGAACTGGTTTTCATACCTAATCTAATATTTCCTTCTCTGATCTACATTTCAGTACCAAGACTTCTTTTTAATAAGTACTTTAAGGTTTTAAATAGCTTTTAACCAACATGGTTTTCTTCTCTTTCACTATTTAAATCTGAACAATTGTTCAGATTTGTTCTCTGACTAAAATCCAAAATATCCATGCTTCATTAGTCATAGGGAAATTGAACTGCTACCCACAAGACTTCAAGACAAAACACTTCACTGACACACATCAGAAATAAATATTCATCCCATTTAGAGACTAACAACCTTTAGACACATTATTTAATGCTCTCAACTCAAATAACCAAGTAATCGAAAATACTGGATTTTCTGTGAAGTAGTTATCCATCATGAATTCAGGACTCTCAGCATCCCCTCTAACATCCTACATAATTCTGGCCATTCTTATTTCACAAACAATTCTAATTAGGAAAAAAGCCTACGCACACTAAAACCCTTTCAATGTATTTTCCAGTGTAATTTTGCAATGTATTTACAAGATTTCTGCTTAAAAATCAGATTCATCAAGGTTAACATTTTAATTTTAGATATGACTTTCTTTGAAACACAATTTTAGCCCATACTAAATAAACTAATGATAACATAATACAGAGGCCATAACCACTCTAGAAGAGAAACAGCAGAAATAAACTGTTAATGACTAGAAGCAGAGCCAGAAACAATGGATAGACAATAGTTTAACTTAACTGATTGGTGCATACTCTCTTCCTCCTATCTCTCATTTCCAGTAAATTTATCTTGATTATAATTGTATTGGCAAACTGAAGTTTGTTTATCTTTCCATTACTGAAGTCAACAGTGAAGTCACTTAGGATTTACAAGCACAGACCAGTTTTTTCTTCCTGGAACAAATCTTAAGCATCCATAAGCCCAGGACTTCCAAGCTTTGACTTCATGAACTAAATGCTTACTCAGCAGGCATCCAGAAAGCAACAAACTAGTTCAGGTATCTATATTTATCCTTTTTATGTGAGGATTCATAACAACTGTATTGTTTGACATGCAGCAAAAATATATGTGCACCCAACAGATACTTCCCCCCTGACCCCTGTCAGATGAATTAATTCCCATAACAAATGCTTTCAAAACAGCAAAGCAAAACAGATAACCTCTCAAACGCCAAAAAAAGCCAAAGAATTATGCCATGAGGAAGTGAACCAGGTTTAAAACATAAACTGCATTGAAGTAATTCTCCATACTACTGTTAAATCTGGTTTGAGTAATGTACAGTATCACATGCAATACTTCACAGTAAACCAATTTCATAAAATCATATACTAGTCAAGAGATAGCATATGCTACCTACCCAGAGTGCTTACCATTACAGATATCCATCCATAAATTTTCACACATCAAAATCTAAATATGAAACCAAGTCAATCAAAACCAGCAGGAATAATGTCTATGTGAGTTTTAATACTCGGAGTATAAAGATTAAGTACCTCCCAATCTTCTTTACTTTTACTAATGCAACTTAAAAAATGATCCTAAAGTTCTTTAATATTTTTTATTTTTATCACAGTATCACAGTATATCAGAGGTTGGAAGGGACCTCAAGAGATCATTATGAGGGATTATCTTCAGGATCAAAAGAGGTGCAATATGAATACAAAGTTCTGTAAAAAGAAATCTGCCACATGTCTATCTTCTAGTTACATGTCAAGATAATGTGAAGAAAAACACCATTCAATGATCATCAGGGTAGTTATGTGCTTAATTACTAGTCTGGGTCATCATTCAAAGACCCAGTTATTCATTCCCCCTCCTTAATTCCACATGCTGGACTAGAAATTCCTCGAACCAGCAAGTGAGCTGAAGAACCACAACTAAGATACAAAGTTCTTAATAAATCCAAATCCAGTTTACTCTTACTCCTGCACAATTTAAAACTTTGTTGTGCCCTCAGGCACTCATGGTCCAAGTGTAAGAATGAGCCATTTCACTAGCTATAACAGAAAAGCAGCTGCCACAACAGTGTCTTTATCAAAAAATCAGTCACTCAGTGCAGCAATGCCCAACCAGTAGACTCTAGTAAATACGGCCCACCTGTAGGACTACAGGCAAACTCTGATGGACCAAGGCAGAAGTAACAACATGGGAGAAGAAAGCTCACAGGGTGAGCTATCAGAGAACAGTTTTGCCCAACTTTTTTACCATGTATGCACATTCCAATGCTGTTCCAGTAACAGCAGCTGTTCTCTGGCCAGAATGCTCCATACACCTTCTTAGGATCAAGATTCATTGAAGGCAAAGAGGTCACTTGCTTATAATACTATGAATATATGAAAGGTGCACAAATCCAATTTAGAATTCTAAAATGCTTATACACATATGCAGCATCCTTGGCACTAATTAAATACTAAAAATCTCACAGTATGTAGTGCAGCTTTGGGAGAGAGACGCAAATTCAAACAAAAAAGAAACTAAAATAAAATAAACAACCCCCAAATCATTAGGGTTTGGTTTGGTTTGGTCTCTTAATTCATTAACAAATTTGTGTTGGCTCAAACACTGGGTTGGATGGAGCTACATTGGATGAGGCCTTGAGCAACAGTCTAGTAGGCATCCCTGCCCATGGCAGAGGGGTTAGAACTAAATGGTCTTTAAGGTCCCTTCCAACCCAAACCATTCTGATTCTTATGAACTAAAATAGTAGGTGAGACTTTGAAATGCAAGTCTATCTTGGTCATAACCAAGATAGATGGTGACATAAGCATATATGTCCAAATCCACCATAACTAAATCGTCGAAGATGCATGATGCTGTGTATGAGTTTTTCAATTAACATGGGAGAACAGCTTTTCTTAGTCAATATTAGAAACTGTGAGAAACTGCAGTACAAAGAGAAGAAAAACAAAAAGAAAAAAGAAACCAAAGGAAAAAGAAAATTCAGCTTTAGGCAGAACATGGTCATGGGACATCCATCCAAAAAAAAAAAATCTAAGGTGATTGTTTTAAGCAATGCGCTAAGACTTCCACTGCACCCAGTCAACTGACTGGGACTGAATTCAGATGTAGCTGCTCCTGTTCAGTACAGTGCTGGGTTTTCTTTTCTGATTTTTGGAAGCAGGCATTTCCATCTACATTCCTTGTCAAATGTCACTTGGCAGGATTTGACAATGTGTACAAGAGGGCAGCCACTCATGGTTACCTGCCACTCTCCACCATCTACAGAAGAGCATTTCAAATGACAGTTTAACTGGGCAGAGGGAAACAAAAGTACAGTTTCAATTTCACCTCATCGCTGCCATTCTCTCTAGACCTAGTGCAGACAGATCTCCGCTATTTCATCATCAACTTGCAGCTGGGTCACTAATAAGGGGCAGCTATTCCAGATTTGAGGTCAGATCTTTTCTACTAGAGAGGTCACACAGCAGTTCTTGAGAGAACAGATTGGCACAGGAAGATTGGGGGTTGTTTGGGTTGGGGGTTTTTTGCTTTCATCTTAGTATTAAAGAAATAACCAGTCTTTCCAGAACCTATATATGCCTACAGAGACAGGAAGGCCTAGCAACGTCCAGTGCAGTCATATAATTCTTGATTAACTTCACACATGACAGAGCTCACAACAGAGCATTAAACTCTTGAGCTCTGCCTCTAGGACAGTCCACTTCAGAAACACCAAAGAGGCTGGATGGCAGAGCTAGAGCTCCGAGAGAAAAGTATCAAAGCAAATGCCCGGGATGGAAGAGAGAGCTTTACCCTCTTTCATGTATGCAAGATGACAGATGTCTGTTAAATGTGGGTTTGGGTTGGTTTTTTTCCTTTCATTTGTTTACATGTACAGATGATTCAAAAGCCTCTTTGCATTTCAACTTCATTTCACTGTCTGTCATCCTTCACCTGTGTCTTCAGGACAATATATCACAACGGTGGCACAAACTTTTGAGAGGAACTGACAGTAAAACATAGCTTCTACCTCAGAAAAGGCAAACGTCAACAGGAATAAAAATAATTCTGAACATTCTGTAAAGATAGTGAAAGTACAGAAATGTATCTCAGGTTACAGGGAAGAGGTTAGTGTATCAGAAAGGACTAGATGGAAAGCCATAGTGTCCAGAGGATGCTACAAAAGGACATAGCAATGAATCAGGAGAAGCCCACCACCAGCCGCTACAACAGAATTCTTAAATTTGCACTTTAGTTCCTACAAAACTAAGCAAATGAACAAGAATGAAATTTACACATCCATACAGCTTCACCAAGCAAAATTCTTAACTGTAAACAGGAATTAGTCCCAAGTGAAATGGAGGTTAATTTATTGTTGTCATTTCAGGTTACTTTTCAGTGATGAAATCATTGCAAACTAACTTCGAAAGATGAATTCTCTCACTTTGAAAAAAAAAAAAAAAAAGAACCTGCTGCCCAAACTTCCCTTATTCTGAAGGAGTAATTTTAGAAGTTGTCTAGTCAGGGCAAGTAAGAAACACTGAAATACAAGACAAGCATTCTTGCTGGCAACCCAACTCTTTTTTTCAGAGGGGAATGTGCACATAGTATACAAACCACATTGGAGAGTGTCTTAGGTTACCATAATGTACTGCTACAGATAACTTTCCTTCTAAAGCAAACCGAATATTTTGGGGGGGAATAAAAAATAAATCCTTAGCCACTTTTTCTGTCTCAGTATCAAAAACATCTTTGCCATTACTTTCAACACTCAGGTTCAAAATGATGAACTGATCTTCCTCAACTCCTCTTTATCTTACAGCATATTTATATCTCACCGGAAACTTTGTTGTTCTTGTTTTTAATAAGGCCTATACATGTAAGCCAACCAAGCCATACAGCTAAAAATCTAAATTTTCCCTACTTATCCACATGATCCAACTGGTCAAAACCTCCAAAATTTTATCTCCATGGTTGCCAAGTCTTCAATAACTGTAAGGACAGCGGTCCTCAATGATCAGTTCTCCCATCATCAATTTCACATTATTCCTTTTGCTTACATCTTTATCACTGTATACCATTTTATGACAATCAAAGACAACCTTTGTTAAAGCCCTTTCAAACTCTATTGTCTTCCATTTCTCTCACAAATGCAGTCTGCCAACACAATCTACTTTGATATCTAAAACCACATCTTTATTGGTAGTTCTTCCTTGCCCAGATTTCTAGTGAGCAGTTACATGGCACCCAGATGTCTTGTGGAATTAACTAACATTACCTGACAATTATCTCTGTTGCAGCAGGACTTCAAAACACAGAAGCAAGGAGGAGCTTGGCATGCATAAAAATTAGACAAAACATAATTTGAGAGACCCACTGTAATAAAACAGAATAATAACCACTACAAGTTCAAGACACAGCTTCTGTTTTGTTGTGTATAATTTTATTCCATTTTTTCACAAGGTGGAATCTTAGAACTATGCTAGGCTCTTTCATAGTAAGAAAACCCAGGGCTGCAAACACTAGGACAGAATTGAGACTGCAGAAAGGAATTTAAAGGAAATGCTCAAGTTAAAAAAGAAGAAAGAAAAAAAAATATAGAAAGGCACGAGACACTTGCCAATGCCTGTTCGTAAGTTTCACGTTGAAACTTTACCTTTTAAACTCACTGGTTTAGGCCTTAGTTACCCAGTTCCTATCCCACCATTCTTTTCTCTACAGTTCATATAGCTTGGGCTAGACTGATTCGTTACTTTGGGAAGGCGATGGTGTGAGCCTGAAGCTTCTGAGCATAACAGGAAATGAGAGACTGCCCTGACTCTTACTGAAAGCTACTTTGGAATGCTGGCTAAAGACTATCTGTATTGGGAGATGTCTAACATTCTTATGGACTAAATGACAAATAAGAGCAGCTCTAGAAAGTGAAGCACTCCAGTCAACCTAAAAAATTACAGCGTGTATCTATCAACACACTCATACCTCAATCTGAGTAAATTGTTACAAGGAGTAAAATGTTCACTCAGCCCACATTTGCCCTCTTCTCAGTTAAAATTACTCACAGTGGAAATTATAACCATGACTGATCATACGTTATTACTGTAAATTAATGTAAAATTCTAGTCTCGCCCAACAGCTATGAAACAGCAACAGCATGCTCTAAATCCTGGCATATGTCAGTTCTAAATACTGACTTAAAGGTAGAGCTACATATTTTCTTCTAATACACAACGACTTTGAGATTTCATATAAAATTCCTAAAGAATACAACAAAAATGTGTAATATGCTAAATATAAATTAGAACTTTCTCCAACCATTGAGCTGTAAGGGTGCCCAGGAGTGTTATGAAAGTAACACAGTATCCAGTTGTATTTTCAACAACTAATAGTGCCACTTGTTCATTCTTAATGTGTATCTCAATCCATCCCACTTGTGCAGAACATCAAAGTGGAGCTATGTCTACTGATAGCAGCTGCTAATTTCCTTTGCTCCCTTCCACTCAGTTTCACAAGGACTGATGCCTGCAACGAATGGATTCGGCATTTGTAGGTAAAGGCAGCATGACTGGTCCAAGTATATGCTTGACATCATAAACAGATATGGTTATTAAGAATTAATATTAACTTAGATCTGTCCATTAAGTTTTCATTTCTTCTCAGCTTCAGAATTCCTCTCACTTCACCCTAAGAATGTGCTTAACACTCAAGACAAAAGTCCTAAGAAGCAGAAGATGGGGCAGCTTTTCCATCTCTGCAAACTGAAGTTTGACATTTTATCTAGGAGTGTCAAATCAACAAATAACTTCAGTGATCCAAGGTGAGAAAGAAATGCAACCAGCAAGTTGCTCAGGTCCATATATAAGTCTGAAAAAACTGGAAATGGAGAAGGTATATTCTGCTCTATATTTATCTGTCTAACCCTTAAAACTCTTCCAAGGCCCTGACTTGCAGTTGAGCCTGAACTGTCATCTTGCACCTCAAATCAAGCAATCTTCAAATCGAGACTCATGGGCAGTATAATAATAAAAGCTGCACAAATAATAATTAAAAAAAAAAAATCAAACTAGCTTTCTATCAGGTATAATCCATCCTGACTACAGAAGGAAACCCTGTGAAAGAGAGACACTAAAGTTCCAAGTGTAAAACATTTATACAGCTTTACACATAGCCAGAATAGGGGGAAAGGTAATTTGGTGTGTTGGATTTTTCAACAATGCAATGTAAGAACAAATTCTTAATTAAAAGTAGAACTAGGTGCCCAAAATGAACTTCTTTAAAGTAATACACAAAGCGCCATCACAAAATTACAAAGGGCATTTTGTGATAATGTAAGTATTTCCCCGAAAATTGTGAAGCAAACTCATAAAGAAAATGGTGGTTTACCTTGATTCATAAAACAAATTCTAGCTTGCTGCCTTCTTTGAAAAGCACATTTGAAAAATAACCAGAATAATCCAAGTCCCAGCTGTAAGGCACACACTCCATCAATCTAGCTGTTTTATACCTTTTGGGTTTGTTTTTTTTTAATTTTATTTTCAACACACTGACTTTAAATTTTTGTTATGCACAATGAACATGTATCACTGATGTGTTCAGACGAAACCTTTCCACTGATGGGGACACAATTTTCTTCTGATTACAGGAAGTGAGAAACTTCCTGCTTGTTGCATTTCCCTCTGCTTGTGCTCACTCACTGTTCTCTCATCTAGCCACAAAAATTAAATTTACATGAGTCCATATTTCTGCATACTTCAAAAGAAAAGAATCTTTTCAATATTATCTGCCATATATTTTTGTGAAGTAGTAAAACTGGCAGGGCACAATCAATGTATCCTTTATGTATAAATGAGAACTTGCAACAAAAACCAAAGAAGGTTAAATACTTGGCCTGTTAGCCTTGACAGCTTAATCCACTGTACATAAAGATTATGGGGTATACCAAACTTCAAAAGTATTTGTCACAACCAGCACATGGTTCAGTTCTAAGTCTACAAAAAAACCCACAAACATATATAAAAAAGAATTGCCTTGTTATGTATTTGAATTTATTAATTTTCCCCATACTGTGTATATTTATTAGCACCATAGGCTAATGTGTAAATGATGTAAATTAAAAATGAGTCAGGCCTGAAGGAGAAAACACTATGCTATTGACTCATGAATAACTGAAAGACAAGCAAGGCTCCCACATATTTTTTTTTAATATGTGATTCAAATAGAAATAATGAGCTGTATATGCTGCAGGTGTTCAAGCCCCCATTCTGAAAAACAGTAAAGTTTTATAGGAAGCAGGACAGGCAAAACAAGCAAGAGTATCATCTGGGAGCCACTATTGGCACTGAAGAAATTCATTAATCCATTACTCTCCCCAGCACAATTACCAAATTGTGGCAAATTTACATCAAAAGAATTACAGTAAACATTTACTTCTAGTTGTCCCACAATCATTCATACTCTTCTCACACTTCTTTTCCATAGTCTACTATTCAACATGTTTAAATTACTTTTCATTCCTCCTATTTAACAAATTCTGTGATTTAAAAAAAAACATATTTTATAGTCCTGTATTAGCTGTGATGGGATATTATAAAAGCTGAGTTCTAGCTGGAGCTTCCCCTTTGAGTTGTTTGGCTTTGAGTACGTAACCTCTCTCTTACTAAAAATGATTATTGCTATTTCTTTGTATGGACAAAAGGCTCTACAGAAATACTAAATGTTAATAGTGAATACTCCAGACAACATTTAGTCAAGAAGGCACAAGAAATCAAAGTACCACATTAACACTGAATCCTCTTATTCAGATTTACAGTGCAGCAAGCCTGCTGATACCAGAATGATTAGGAAACAAATACAAACCACACCATCACAGGTTTTAAAGTCTCTGCTTTGTAAAAAAAAAAAAAAAAAAAAAAAAAAAAAAAAAAAAAAGGTCAAACTTACATTTGGAAGGTCAGTGGGAACACTGACGAGTTCCTTAAAAGCAGAGATGATATAAAAAATAATCACAGTTTAAGAAAATAATCTCAATTTTTAATGTTAATTTGTTGGGGAAGACCAGAAAAATACATCAACAGTTTTCAACTCTGCAACACGCCACATTACAGTTAGTAAAATATAGTTAGTAGAATACAGGCAGATTCTTATCCAGATATAGATGTTACCTTCCTATGAACAATGACAGGAGGGGAAAAAAATGTTGCAACAAAGAGTGTGTATATCCACACCGTACTGGACGCAGGAATCGCTGGTGACACCCACCAGTGCCTACAGAAAATTTCAGGATCCAGAATACAATCATATTCATCAACACCATGTGTGATTCATAATATTTTTAAAAGTAAGTAAATGGGTATCATTCTGCCAAATCAAATTTGGGTTTGATACATCCAAAGCACAGTAGATAAGAAGTAATCATCAGTGGTGCTCATGTAACTATCATGCTTTAAGGTATTCTCAACAACTCATAAGAGTGTTGAGCCTTACAGTCAGAAGGTAGACTATAAATACAACATCATCATTTTTTTTTTAATTACATACTTCCATGGATAACACTCAGCAATATAAAATTACATATGAACAAAAAAAAAAAATCATTAGGGGGCAGGACACTCAGGATCAGTACCATAAAACCTAATGAACTGACAAACATTTGAGGAACTCCAGAATACAGTGATTATTCAGCAACTGAGAGGTTTTTTTTAACTCCCTTTAAAACATCTGCTATTGGCCACTCTAAGTGACAAAACAATGGTCTTAATGACAATTCTTATGATACCAGGTACAATTCTTACAACACCACTGGACTGAGGCTGATATGCCAAAAATGCACTTCTATAGTTCTAGAAAGTATCTTTAAGTTCCACACCATCTTGAAATTCAAGCCTATTCTCATTACACATCACACAGCTATACTTCTTCCCAACAGAAAGAAAAGAAAAGGCCAAAAGTACATTTGTGTAGAAGCTAGAGAGTAAATGAAAATCCCACTTATTATCAAGCAGGCACAATCCAGGTTTCAAGAAACATCATCCAGACATGCATTACATGATGTTCAGAACCAAAGGATACTGACTATATGTGGGTCTAAGGGTTAAATAAGGCAGCTGACTCAGAAGGTGGTGAGAGTAGAGGTCTGTTACAGACCATCAGCTCAAACCAGAGAATAGCAGGATTTTTTTGTAAGCCCATATTTGTAATGTGTTGAGAGAAAAATGCCAAACTGAAGTCTTTAATAATGAAACGTGATATCCCAGGAAACATGATATCTCAGGCAGCCAACAGTAAAAACACCAGTTTTTTAAAATTATTAGCAACAGTTACAACATAACTGACACAGAGAAATTATCCTGTACCCTATTACAATGGCTAAAATGAGTAAGTCACTGGACTAGAAGCTGGGGATAGTCTAAGAATTACTCATCGTGATCAGACAGCAATTAACATCTATGTAAACCTATGATGCACAAACGTGTTCATATTCCTGAGGTTTCGAAATTTCTGTGGCTGAAAAGCATTATGAACAAAATAGTTTCAGAAGAAAAGTCTCAGAGAGGAAAACATGAAAATGGAAAATTCCTTAAGAAGGCTTTTATCTGTGATCAGGCTACAGCTAACAGAGAGGACAATTCTGGCTACAGTTCATGCTGTTTGTTCACAACCTGATGTTTCCTAAAAGTAGAAGTAAAAGTAGAAGGAAGTGTAAAGCTGGGAGGGTGGGAGGAGGGACAGAGGGAATGGCAGCAAGATCAACAACATAGAAAAGGGAAGGCCAGATCGACATCAACAGAAATTAGAGTTACAGAGCGTAGAAAACTGAGAGACATAAAACATCCTCATATGACACAACCAAGAGTGTTAGTAACAAACACTACTTCAGCAACAGCAGAGGCCCAGAACTAGACAGAGGTGGCACAAGTGTTAAAAATCTTGAGGAAAAATCAAAAATATTCAAAAAATACTTTCATTCTATAGTTGGAAAAATTCAAAATGGTATAATCATATCACATTATATTGATTTTCTTCCCAATTGGTTTGTTAAACAGATGTTCCAGATCAGATGTTAAAAAAACACTGAGATAAACATTTTAAATGAGCACACTTGCTAAGCTCATCCGAGGGTACTAGAGTAGTCAGCCCAGCACATCTATGATCTGTTGATGCTCTTTTAAACTTATTTATGTATTTTAAAAACTTTATCTGTCTTTAAATGCTAGGGACTGCCACCATGCAGAGGAGTGAAAACAGTGTCAAAGGGATAAATCAAGTTTTAAGGCAGCCTGATATGACAGAGAATTCAGATGAGATAACAAGAACCACCAAAAGACAGATGCATTCAAATGTATTCAAACAATAATTGCATGCCTTATTTTTAAATAGTGAAAAAGATGAATCACTGAAACAAGGCATCCAGAGAAATGGGAGATTCTCAGTAGCTTGATACACTTAAAAAATAAAAAAGCTTAGTCAATTACAAGTTCTGCAAACAAACCCATCGAGACAAAAACTGATGCTGCAAGGTTTAAGATGAAATGTTCATGTATTAGGATAGATTTGATCCCCATTCTAAATGCACCACATGATGCAGTACTAAATTCAAGTGAACTTAAGCAAGCACATGAATCTTTCACATACACACAGCTAGATTAATTAGTAGTGTGGTAATAATGTTCTTTAATAAACCTAAAATAACGATTTGCCAGCCCATTAACAGAACAAAAGGCCCCTCAAATTAAATAGTACAGAAGGAAAACGTTGAGGCTTTTTAAACAGAACACAGGATACCATGATGCTGTCTCTTTTCTGCTGCACTCAGTTCAACATCAGTGACATGTGATTCTTCCTATTATTTTCAAATTACTTCCAACCAGACTTCAGGTCATGTTATGACTCAATGCTTTTGGGAAATCTACACCTAACCATTAACAGAAGCAAAATACCTATTTTCATTCCATTTGATAATTCATCAACCTTATTCATCTAAAATATGCTAAATGTTGAATATTCATCTCCAAGTCTGGAAGTGGCTTGACTAAATGCTCCAGCTTGGCACTTGCTTCTTATCTCAACATTCGAAGTATAAATATGGTCAACTATTTCTCCTCAAAGATTGTCACACAGAGATTCCCATAGTAATCATGCCTTTTTCTACTCAACGGTAATAAAATGAACATGAATTACCAGATCATAATGTTCTCCAATATAGAGATCTCAAACTCTGCATCATTTCCAAGTCTTTATTTTTTAGAAGTATGTGAACACAGAAACTGTCACATCAGAAAAAAATTGACATTCAGACACCTTATACCACATTATTAAGTAAATCACAGACCACAGTAGCAACCTTCCTAAAAACTGGAAATGGTGACAGCTATGCTGCTTCTTTTGGAGGTCAGAAATAAAGAGTTTAAGCTTCAGCAATGTAACAACCAAACACAGGCAAGAAACTCCTATCATATCTAACAGCTCTCATACTCCAAGAGTACACCTCAGCCAAAGATCCATCTTTTTATAGGCTACAGATTGAACTGCTTTGGGCACTTTCCTATGAAATAAGAAAAAGCACACAAAACTTACAGCTTTCTTACTACACAGCAGTACAGAGTCTAAGTCAAACAGTTTAGCTAACATACCACATTTGCACTCTGCAGACATCATTGGCTCCTGATCCAAAATGCTCTTACACATGCTAATCAACAAAGCCTCAAATGGACTAGGAACTGATTATCTTAGAAACTGTCTATTCTCCACAATTCTCAGCAACAGCTGTTGTCAATTACAGCAGCATACCTAACAGTTTAAGATAAAGCTCCTAAGGATGGAGCACAACGTAAACTTCCTAAGACTTCATCAACAAAATTCCTTTCAGGGCAAAATGTAAATCACTTCTTTGCATAGCCCTTCCCAGTGAAAACTGAAGTTGTAATAGCAATAACCCAGAGACGGCAAAGATGATCTCCACATTAGCATAAATCATAGGCAGGCAGAGAATGTGTAATGTATTTCCACCATATCACATTTTTCTTGCACATTAACACAAAGTACCAAAGTCCAAAAGATGCAAGAGCAAACAAAAGAGAAAAGGACAATGTCTGAGTAAAACCAACACTGTAATGCAAAGAAGGAAAAATGTGAGAGGAATGTTTTCACTTATGCTTCCCAAAGGGAACTGTCACTCTCATAAGCGGCACAGTATTTTAAGATAAACTGTGAACCATCTATGTGTGAAAAGGGAGCCTTGCAAATATTGCAGCAGAAACTTAAGAGCTATTTGTAAAAAATCAAGTTAGTGGCTTTCCTCAGATTCCTAAGAAGGTAAAATAAAGTAGTATGTTCAAGAATCTCATCCCTTTAACTTTTATACAAAGCAACCATACAGGCCTTATTTAGTCTCCTTCGCATCCACAAAGCTGAAGAACTGACTCCTTTTTTTTCATCTAACAAAAGGATGCAAGAGATTAGTATCTTTCGAAATGGTCATTATTCACAGGAGTTTACCATATCTGCAGTATCTAAACTGTGAAGCCATCATAAAATACAGGGGAGAAAAAATGTACTGTCTTCCCAATATACATAAAATTGATCATGGTCTCATACTTCGTTATGAACTGGAGTTCATTACGTAGTTTTGCACTTCATACACCTGTTGTTGCCTCAGCAATAGAGTTACTGATTACAAGTAAGAAAAAAAAAAGTAAAAACCTAACAATTTCCTTGGAGTAGACTGTGTCTAATTCTGTGTTTACCTGATAGGGTCATAACAAAACCTTAATCATAACAATGCCAGTAATAGTTACTATTATGGGTATACATACGGCTTTTAGGGGAACAGCTTTAAGGTCATACATGGGCCATGTGTCAGTAAACAAAGTTTGACAACTTTTAATTCACAACTGTGTTAATTTATGCACACCCAAAAAAAAAAAAGTCTGTTTGCAAAGCCAGAAATCATTATCATCCACAAACTGTATTAGCACCCAGTTTTAGCTCTTATGGTATTTCAACTTGCAAGTTGCAAATGTAACACTGGACAACAATTCAGAGAGAGGCGGGATCTAGGATTAATTTAACTGTATGTTTCACAACCCTCAATTTCTTTAAAATATTTTCAATCCCAACAACTGGTCCATATTTATTTGGACTGTGTTTTTGAAGCTTTGCTTTTTACAGAGGAGGAATTATCAGTAAATAACTGAATTAGTGTGTGGCAAGTAACAGAACTGACAAATGTCATCTTTAATGAAGTTTCATTGGTCTGAAATGAAATACTCTCTCATGTGGTGTTTTGTAACCAAGTTTCAGAGTGCTTTTTAAGTAAAAGGTGGCAGGATTATGGAGAGTAAAGCAGTTCATGGATGCTGCTGAGCGAAGTGGCAGAACTAGAAGCGCGTTCGTGTCTCCCACGTCCCATCTCAGTACATTTTGGAACATGGTTCTTTCACATGTCTATGACTTCCATGAGTATATAGCACTGAAACAATGTTATGTCAATATGATGGGAAAAATGTTTCTTAAAAGCAGACCACAGAGCCTCCAAGATGTGAAATAACTAAACTACTGCTGGGTACGGTACACCAATCTGAGAGTGCAGAACTCCCAAAAAAGCTAAAATGTCAAAACTGCATCCCCTGCACTGAAATCCAGACTTGTACATCACTTGAACTACTGTATCCAAAAGAAAAACAAGTGTGACAGTTAAACATCTACCGCTGATGGCAATAAACTAGACAGCTAGCACAGACTGAGTCAGATAGGTGAGAACAGAGAGGAAGAGAGACTCTAGGGCAGGAAGAGAGGAGGGAAACCAAGCTACCTCTAAAAACTGTTTTTCAAGGCCTGGAGGGAAAAAAATCCAAACTCATGAAGACCTTAATTTCCCTCTTCAGCCGCCAGAATTAACAACAATCTTTTAAAAAGGGAAAAAAATCAAGAAGGGAAAACCTTGTGACAAATCTGTCTCTTCCTCCCTCCCTGCTTTCACCTCCCAGAAACGAGGCTCTGGCTCCAGAGATTCCTACTGGGGAACACCTGCCCATAGCACACCCCGGGCTGAGCACCGGGCCGCCGCCGGCTACCGTGGATAGTCCCCCGGGAAGGAGCATGAAGTGGCCGAAGAGCGACGGCGGCCCGGTGCGCGCAGGCCTCGCCGCCCCTGCCAGCCCCGCTGCCGTCCGCTGACGGCCGGGGGCGGTGGAATCAGCAGCCGCCGCCGCTGGGGTGAGGCCTCGGCGGGAGCCGGGACCGGGGGCGGCGCACTTTGACTGCAGGGTGGCCGGTGGGAAGGGGGGCAAGCGGGTTAAAGGGAGCAGATGCTCTGGGGCTGGTTTTACCTGCTGCTGCTGCTGCCTGCAGTGGCATGAAGATCTGGCTCAGCCTCTCTCTCTCTCTCTCTCCCTCCCCGCCTCCCTCCCTCCCTCCCTCCCTCTCTGCGCGGCAGACAAGCCCCTGCGCCGGCCCAGAGCCCTGCGAGGGACGGGGGGCAGGGGGAGGTGAGGGAGGCCCGGGGAATGGAAAGGAAGGGAAGGGGAAGGGCTCCCTGCCCGAACACGGGGACGCACGACGGCACCGCCCCCCCACCAGCCCCGCTCCTTAGCGCAGGCGCCGGCTGCGCCGTGAGGCCGCGGCTGCCCATACACGCCGCGGCACGGCGCCTGCGCCTGCAGCCCGCCTTGGGCGCTCGGGGGCTGGAGAGTATACGGGGATTACTTCTTCGGGTCGGGGTGTCAGGAGCGGGAGGGTGTGGGTGCGGGTGCCTCCTTTTCTCAGGCTGTAGTACTTGTCGTGAGCCGCGGTGGGCAACAGCAAAAAGACGCTGTAATTTTCTGAGGTTAGGAGGCTTTGCTTTGGTTCAGAGGAAGCCCGAGGCGCTCTTGACCTCAAGGAGCGTCACGCAAGGTAGCGGTGAGGGGGGAAAGCAGCTTAAAATGAGGGAATTTAACGTGGATCTGTAACGTGGTTGCTCTCTGAAAGTGGTGGCCGGGTTCAAACCGGTGGGGAAAACTCGTGGAAGGCGGAGATCGGAGGTGTAGAAATGGACTAGGCCCGGCTCTGTTTCCCTGTGCACACCCGACCCAAGTACCTGGTTGGGCCCCTGGCTGGCTGTGCAGGGGTACCTTCCTTCGGACAAATGAAGTAAAACCTACGAGAACGTTGTTCTACCAGTAGTGGTTCACCTGTGACAAACACTTAAAATATGTAGGGTACGCGTGGCTTGCTGGGATGCATTTAAGACCAGCGTAACGAAAATGATCCACTCTCTTGAAAGTTTTGAGAAATCTGCCATTTGCTTGGCATTGGCCCTTTCTTCATTAGTAATGCTGAAGGAATGTTGCAGAGAAACACCTAGTACTGGAGAGTTCATGTTACTTGCAAGAAAAACTGCAGGATACATTTATGCAACTGTTTGAAGATGGAGTGAAACTCTCTGCTGAATTGATCTTTATGATAACTGAATGCATTCTAGTTATGCTTGATAATGCACCAGTTATCCAAGTTTTTCTTTGGAGACTCCAGTGCGAGACGGACAAACTAGAGATGTATTCCATCATCCATAGCAGCAGAAGCAGAATCATTATTTGAAGCCAAGTCATGGAAAAATGAGCCTAAAACTGGTACCATTTGGCTATTACATCATGCTTCAGGGCAACATAGAAAGACACATGATCAATCTGGGATACACCTAGAAATGTGAAATGGGAATAAAATTTAGTAAGTTTGGTAGTCATGACATGGTTAATATGTTGAATCTCTGAAGACATTTTTTACAATTCCACTGATTCCCAGAAAGGAACTTTTTTTAGCTTTTGGGGCCATCTCAGGCCAAGATGATCAGCCCATCTGTGTGGGCCAAAGATACTTGCAGAGAAGTCTTAACTGCATGCCAGTCTACAGATGTTTTTGATTCCCAGATGTTTAATTAAGAGAGACCGGAGCAGGATCTGGCCTGCTGCTAATAGTGTTTTACAGCAATGCATTTAAATTTCTTGCTACAACAAATTGTTTGAAGTAGAAGGAACCATTTAAACTTAAATGTTGATAGAGTTAAAAGGAAAGAATAGAGGAAAAACAATAACAGAACCAAACAAAACAATTGAAAAGGAAAGTGAGACTTTCCTTGCGTGTACCCATACCTGTTAATTTAAAACTGGTTGGTTGATTTTCTTCTTGAAATCATAATTTTCTGTTTGCCTCTCCTTGTATTTATTTTGTATTAAAGTCTTGATATTAAAAAAGCCAAGCAGTCAAGCATGTGATTCTTGTCCAGTAATTCCATGTTTTGAATACTTCAAACAGCTCAGTGATGAAATGATAATTTCACTCAGTATACAGAGCGCAGCATTTGATTTAGAAATCATACAGCCATCAACAGTCAGTCTGTGCATATCACAGTGACCTGTCCACTACAAATACATGGAAATGCATTTTTAGATGAGAACATGTGCAAAAGTGGCATTTGCTTCAGAGGTGAAATGGCAGTGTGAAGAGTTACAACACATTATATGTTGAAGATACAGAGATATAGGCAGGATTCACTAAGTACAATTTTTACTGAAAGTATCAAAGCCTTTTAGTTATAAACCTGTAGACTTGTGCTACTGTTTAAAATAATAATAATAATATGCACCTGTCTTTGGCACATGCTCCCACTGTGCACTCAAGTCAGGCAATTGTGAGTTGTCTAAATAACTGCTGGAGTAATTATATGATAGTATATCTAATTGTGTGTGTACTTTGGGGATTTCTTAAAAGATTTGGCCCTCGGTATTCTCAATATGAAAATTTTCCAATGGAAAATAAAAGCTAGGAGAAAAGCCAGCAAGAAAAACAACAGCAGGATCTGCCAAAAGTAGTTTATTCTTGTTTCATTGTCAATCGTTAGACTCATTGTAACACTTAAAATGCCAATTTAAGCATGAATGGAGGTTCCACCCCAAAATTAAACCATTATAAGGAGACGAATCCCCTTTTCTTACATGACAATATATGGAAAACTAAATTCCAAATATTATTAATTTCTGTATTTGCCAGGTTATGGAAGGAGTTAGGAACAAACTGCTTAGGCCATCTCAGGTTATGTTGAAAATATGTCCTACTGCAAAGGCATAAGTGTAACTTTGTATAGGTGAAAATAAACAGTTTCTTGGGTTAGATGTAGACTGAGATATTGTTAGGGTTAGAAATATTTTTTACATTTTACTTGGCTTTTCACTAGAATTGAGAAAAAATGTTTAGTTCCATTATTAGTTACATTGTTCATTTAAACAGTTAAGTTTTATACAAGTTCTTAACATGTCAAATGTTAAGTGGCATCTGTAGCAACAACAAAAAAATTGCATACTTTGCTTACACATCTGTTAAAAGTGTTAGAAGCCAATTTAAGAGCAAGAAAAGTGGGAAATACTGAATAGATTTCATGTATTTTGAGAGTATAATATAGATTCCCCAGATTAATAAAATATAAAGTAAAAAAGTCTTGACTTTCTGTCTTATAACTCATGCACATGAACAGATTTTTAATCTATATTTGTGTGAATTATATATGGAATGCATATGTGTCTGACTGCATATACAAATATATTTATATAAATATGCATGCCCACATTAGATTTTTTTTTAATTGAAATAGTATTTTGTTTGGATTGCATATTTGCTCTGGAATTCAGGAAAGTTAGGAATCTCAGGAATGTGGAAAAAAAAAAAATCTCAGGAAAATTTTAATGACTTCAGCAATCTCCCATGAGTGAAAAGCAGCTTCACTTCTCTATCAGATGTATTCCCACAGAGAAACTGGGAAATACTTGTAGAGTACTTGTAGCATTTCTAGACCCTATAATGAGATGTATTCTCTACACAGGCACTAAGAAAAAAAGTTATGTTGATTTTAAACTTGAGGAATTTTCTTCCAGTAATGTCTGTTTGACACCATTGCCAGCTTGCAGTAAGTATTCACTCTCAAGTTCTGCTTTTGTACGTTGTTTTAAAATATTTACCAATCATGAAAAATAATTGTAAGGCTTGTTCTGTCCTTTTCATTCTCCATCTAAGACTCCTTGTGGAATAAAAGAGGAAAAACAAAAAAACACAACAGTTTTGCTTCTGAATTACAATATGGCTCAGCCATAGGCACTCACACTTTATCTGAAACAGATCTTAAATAATTTTAAAATTCTTGGGTTTAGTCGAGTTTAAGTAAGATTTCAGTGAATTTAAATGTCAAATGATAAGATTCAGTGTAATTCTTCTGTTATTATTTGCACTTCCCAAATACCTAATGAAAATACAGTGTTTTCCAGTAGAAAACCAAACTTCTTATGCCTTCATAGCAAAACACATGGCTTCAAATCCCAATGTTTATGTTCAAAATTATTAAATTCATCACTTAAGTTTGACAAAGGTGCACTGCTTAATGCATTCTTGTAATTTTCAGAGGAAACAGTTCAAGAGGAACAGGGATCTGCTCAAGAGAGTCCAACAGAGGGCTACAAGGATGATGAAGGGACTGGAGCACTGACTTATGAGGAGAGGCTGAGAGCCCTGGGGCTTTTTAGTCTGAAGAAAAGACTGAGAGGGAATGTAATCAATGTTTATAAATACCTGAGGTATTTAAATACTTGGGTGTCAAGAGGGAGGAGGTAGGCTCTGCTCACTTGCACGCTGTGGTAGGACAAGGGGTAATGGATAGAAACTACAACACAGGAGGATCCACCTCAACATCAGGAGGAAATTCTTCACTGTGAGGGTCCTAGAGCACTGGAACAGGCTGCCCAGAGAGGCTGTGGATTCTTCTTCTCTGGAGACTTTCAAGACCCATCTGGATGCATTCCTGTGTGACCTATGCTGGATTCTATGATCCTGCTCTATGATCTCTGAAGGTCCCTTCCAACCCCTAACACCCTGTGATCCTGTGGAGTGAACAAGAGGAGTAACGACTGATGAACTACTATTGTAAAGAATAAAAAAGAACCTTGTAGTCCAGATTAGCTCAAATAAAATTTGCTGCAGGTAGGACTTAAACGTGTAGGCAAACCAGCCTCCTGACCTGGAAACACAGAGTGGTGTACCACAGCTGTGCCCTGAGAGGTGGAGAAACTGCTTAGAGCACAGCAAGGCTCTACAAAGGCTTACTGCAGAAGGGCAAAAAGAAAAGAAAGTGGCTATCAGGAAACATGCCTTCTAAGAGTATCCAAAAAACACACGTGTTCAGGGCAACACTTTTGCATGTGGTGCCTTTGGTCCCCAAACCATCCATTGACACTTAAGTTTCATTGATTTCAGCCGAGCTTAAGTGCCTTCTTGAATGGAGGCTAATTAAGTGCACCACAGACAAATACTCGCGTGCATAAATTGTTTACAGGATTGGGGCTTTAGGGCTTGTCTAAACAGAGACACTCAGGAAAATTAATCCAAATTAACTAAAGGTATGAATTTAAAGTGGATTAGTTAAACCACATTAAACCCCAGTGTGGACTGGGGTTTAATATGGTTTAACTAATCCACTTTAAATTCACTGTTTTAATTACTTTGGATTAACTTTCATGAGTGTCCCTGTTTAGGCAAACCCTTGGTGGATTGAATAAAGTCCCCAAATGAGTCAGAAATAAAATAGACCCCAAACTAAATAAATAGCAATTCTGCATTGACAAGGGATGAAATCTTCTAATTTTTGCAGTTCCAGTGACTGCAACACCAACGTGCTGAGGAACAGCATCAAGGAGATCAAATTGCAATCAGTGAACATGACAATGGAACTAAGCTGTGAAACACCAAGCTGTGTAGGAAAGGCCGGTCTGAGAGAAAATTGGAATAAACCCCAATTTTTCAAACCAGGCTTGTGTACTTCAGCAATATTGAACTGCAATTTAAAAATAGAGATCAGATTTATTTTCACTTAGGCTGGCAAGACCAGTGAAGATATTGTGGTTGCCATTACAGTCTGTGATGGCTATCAAGGAAGCCAAAACTGTCTGGAGAAGTTAAGACAAGCCTTATTTATGTAAATAACAAACCATTTGTATTTAATAATAAGTTATTACTTCTGATTAGCCACTTAAATATGATACATAAATTAAGCACTCAAACAGCAGTTGATATTGTTATTTTGATGAATGAACATTTGTGTTCTTTGAAAAACTACAGTCTGATTCCCAGGGTAGCAATTGCTTAGATTTCCACTGGAAGTGGTAGGACTTCATTAGGCTTTGAGTTGCAAGCCAGCATAGCAATCAGACTCTTCAGGTGTATGAAAATGTAACAAGGGAAAAAACATGGGATTGCAGGCTGTACAAATTAACTGACTGCAGATGATTTTTTTTCCCCCCAGTAAATAAATAAATAAATAATAAACCATTGATAACTGCTCAATTTAGTGTCAAATATCAGACTTTCATGGCCAGACAACCAGCTGGTATAAGTGGGCAGATGGTCCTATCTTTATTTAGCAATAATAAGTTTGGGGAAGATTTTGTTTGTTTGTTTGTTTTTATGTTGTGTTTTTTGGTTGGATTTTTTTGTTGGTGTTGGTTTTGTTTTGGTTTTTTGGGTTTGGGTTGTTGGTTTGGTTTTTTTTTTGGTGGTTGTAAGGGTTTTTTGGTATAAATAAAATCTGTTCCTCTGCTGAAAGTGACAATTCTTTAAATAAAAATATTGTAGGAAAAAAAAAGGTTAGTCTTTTTGTATTTAAGTTGTGCAATTCAATTTTGAGATTTAAAACTTGAGGCTTGTTATGAGGCTAATACTGTCTTTAGTTATAGTGCTGAAAGTGCCTGCATCCTGGCAGCTTTCCAGCCCTGGTTGGATATACTTGCATGAGGCTAATGTCACAGCCGTAGTTCCATAAAATAAAAAAGTGCCAATGATTAAAAGAATCTTCACCAATTACAGCAGTATGTGCTTAGTGCTTGATAACCAGGGATCTTCAATGAAAGGGCAGATTTTAGAATTCTCTCCCTTGCCCATTTATTTTAAAATACTGCAAAATGATTTAAAAGTGGCAGGAATTATGTGGTTCTCATGGGCTTCTCCCTTCTGCCCTTGCTCTCCACAGAGAGCAGCATGGCTCTCTGTGGTAGGTTGAAATTCCCCCCCAACTAATTTGGAGAACTACCCCCCACAATAAAATTGCCAGACCAACTCAGATTGGAATGGAAGCAAATGAGGCTGTATTTACCAGCAGACTAAAATCTGGAAATATGAAATGCAATTATTATGTACTAAATATACAATATTTACATATATTTACTATTTATAAACAACACATGGAACCCCCTGGACAAAACCAGGGGGTTACCAACAGCTTCCCCCTCTCCGGACAAGGGAAAAGAGAAAAAGATAAGAGAGTAGCTTGTTAGTACTTAGCCACAACTAGAACGCAGCCAAGGTCAGCAACAGCCAAGCAAAAGCCACCAGCTGGTATCAGCTAGAGGCAAGAAGCCAAGAAAAGAGAGAAAATAATTTATACAACTAACTTTCTGTTAGTTATCAGATCAATGGGATTATTTAGACTTCTCATTATTTTTCCTTTACACCCAACGGTAATTTATTTACATTCAACCACTTTCTACTCTCAAGATCTGTGGAAAATTTCTTTGCCATCAGCCTAAAATTGCCACACTCTCTCTTAGCACATCCCTCCTCTATGGCATGACAGGTCTTCTCTTTAGCTGTTGACACCTGATAAAGGGAAAGAACTAAAATTAGTGAAGAAGAGAAAAGTAAGATAATAGGGAAGGAAAGCAACCATGCTGATGGCAGGATGGGTGGGAAAGTCCCTGCTGACTGAGGGGAGGTCAGACTAGCTGACCTGTGGAGGTCCCTTCTGGCCTAGACCATGCTACAATTCCGTGATTCTATGAATGTGTCAGGGTACAGCACCTGCCCATTCTCCCAAACTGGGAATGGAAGATTGAAAATTTGAGTAACTGTCCAGCTGTTTCAAAATTTTTCCTTCCTCTGCAGTTATTTTTCCTCAGTCCCTTTCCACAGACAACTTTATGCTATTTTTTTCTAAAAATAGCTCCAAATCTTAGGGTGATTGTTCTAAAGCACTGATGTGCTGTGCCAATAAGGAATTTATGCCATCCTTTCACTAGCCTAGAACATAATTAAGAATGTTCCCAGCTGGTCAGTTCTCGATGCAGCAAATTCCTTCAGCTCACATTGATTAGAACCTATCTGTGCTCACTGCTGTTCGTGTGCAGGTAGAATATAGGTGGAAATTAGGAGTAAGGGTACAGAAAAAAAAATAAATGAGACTGTTCATTTTCACTTTGATTTTTATGTTTCCAAAATTTATTTAATAAAAGAATATCCTCATGTCCTGGTGAAAAAAAAAAAAAAAAGCAACCACAATCCACACATTGGCTTTTGTTTGTGCTGAAAAATACTGTTCCCTTGGTACGCAGAAAATGGCAGTTCTGGTCCATGCTCTATTTTGGAGAACTCCAATTTAGTGCCTAAAGGAATTTGAGGGCAGGAGCACCTCTTTCATTACACTTACTCCCACTTGTTTTATACAACAATTAAGTGTAAGCCCTACAGCAGCACAACTGCTAAGATTTTTGTGGCTCTTAAAAGGGACAGTGACAATTTTAAATGAGTGAAATATCATACACTGAATAGTGTCAGCTGTTTATGGCACTCTTTTTCCCATCTTTGCAGCATTAAAAGTGTGGTTTACCTTTTTCTTTTTTCTAGATGCTGTGTTTGTGTGGGCCAAACAACAGTAGCGTAATTGCCCTTTGGCTCTGCAAAACATACACAGGATCTTCTATGCTTGAGCACAATCTTTTCTTCTCTGGTAATCTGATGTAGCAGCATGCCTCTTCACCAGAGGGGTGTCCTAGAAAAAGAAGGAACTCCCTGTCTAAGGTGTTTTCAAAATAATATTACTTTTTATGGCCACAATTTTCATTCAAAAATTTCACAAAAGCTTTAAATGTGTCGACAAATATTCAGATTAGCCCTAAAAAGTATTTGTCAGTCATAAAGTGTGGGGAGGATGAGATCACAGCCACAAAGTCAATCAAAAACAAAGAACACTTTTGCTGAATTTATCATATCCGTTAACCTCATTATGATAGTGATTGTCTGGGGTGCATTTTAGTGTAATAACCGGTGAGAGATTGGGAAGGGATGAAGCAACTGTTTCCTCTAGAACATTTTATGCAGTGCTGTCAGGGGAAGTTTTTCTTATTTCTGTTCTCTCTGTAATTCCTCTTTCCCCTTTGAGTGAAGCAAGGCAACTGGCCCTATTCCTCTCCGAATAAACTCGTAGTGTTTGAGTGGGCTGGCAGAAGTCAGCAGAAAAAAATTGCTTTGCCAGCATGAAGACAGCTAAAGGCAAATATCCATATTTGTCCATTTATCTTGCCCTTTTCGAACAGCTTTTTCTGTTGATAATAGGTGATAGTTGATGGTGGAAATAATATATTGGTAAGTTCGTGTAGGAGTGAAACTACAGAGATTGGAGATCCTCAGGGCAGCTGGGCTCCTGAGTTGGTAGACAGGGATGGGGAGCAGAATATCCCTCCTGTAACCCAGGAGGAAGTGGTCAATGTCCTGCTTAAGTCCTAATAAGTCAATAGGTCCAGATGGGATTCATCCGAGGGTGCTTAGGGAGTTGGCACAAAGAGCAGGCTAAGCTGCTCTCCATCATTTATTACCAGTCCTGGCTAACTTAACCGGGGAGGTCCCAGATGACTAAATGTTGGCCAGTGTGATGCCCACCATCAAGAAGGGCCGAAAGGAGGATCCAGGAACTACAGGCCTGTCAGCCTGACCTTGGTGCCTGGCAAGGTTATGGAGCAGCTCATCCTGAGTGCCATCAAGTGGCATGTACAAGACAACCAGAGGATTAGGCCCGACCAGCATGGGTTTAGCAAAAGAAGGTCCTGCCTAACCAATCTGATCTCATTCTATGACTAAGTGACCCACCTGGTAAATGAGAGGAGGGCTGTGGATGTCGTCTACCTAGACTTCATCAAAGCCTTTGACACAGTCTCTCACAGCATCCTCCTGGCAAGGCTGGCAGCCCATGGCTTGGACAGGTGCACCCTTTGCTGGGTTAGAAACTGGCTTGATGCCCAGGCACAGAGAGTGGTTGTGAATGGTGCTGCATCCAGTTGGTGTCTGGTGACCAGTGCTATCCCCCAGGGATCAGTACGGGGCCCAGTTCTATTCAACATCTTTATTGATGACTTGGATGAGGGAACCCAGCGTGCCCTTAGTAAATTCGTGGATGACACCGAGTTGGGGGGCAGTGTGGATCTGCTGGAAGGTAGGAAGACACTTCAGAGAGATCTGGACAGGCTGGGGCAATGGGCTGAGGCCAACAGGATGAGGTGTAACAAGGCCAAGTGCAGGGTCCTGCACTTTGGCCACAATAACCCCATGCAGCACTACAGAGAGGGATCTGGCAGTGCTGGCTGACCACCAGCTGAGCATGAGCCAGCAGTGTGCCCAAGGGGCATGGAAGGCCAATGGCATCTTGGACTATATCAGGAATAGCGTGGCCAGCAGGACTCTGGATGCAACTCTGCCTCTGTACGCAGCGCTGGTGAGGCCTCAACTCAAGTACTGTGTACAGCTCTACGACCCTCGCTTCAAGAAAGATGCTGAGTGCTGACACTTCAGTGATGACATATTGTAGCTGAGGTGTTCATCAAGCTAGGATTTTGATCTGTACTAAGCATGAACCCAAAGCAGTCCTCCAGTATTATATTCAGTATCAGCAGGTACTGGGAAAAGAGAAATGGC
This sequence comes from Indicator indicator, assembly GCF_027791375.1. Lineage (NCBI taxonomy): Eukaryota > Metazoa > Chordata > Aves > Piciformes > Indicatoridae > Indicator > Indicator indicator. Next base: position 30,455,253 of record NC_072020.1, read on the forward strand.
TTTCCACTACCATTGTGCTCTCTAAACTACAAAGTCAGCTAAGGCATATGAGGGACATAACTTTTCTTTCAAACAGTTTGCTTTGTCTTTCCTTTAATCCTTTTCCTTCTCTTTCACTTGACCAAATTCCCAGTGTGGTGTAGATTCCTCCTTCCTTGGAAACCTTCAGTTTCTTTAATGAAGAATTCTTTAATGAAGAACTTTTTGGCTGTATAATATGTGTAAAAAGCCCACATTCTATTCTCAGTGTTCAGGGATCTAGTGGCCTGATTCATGTAACATTGCCAGTCATTTGCCCGTTACCAAAAACTCTTCAAAACTGTATGGATCATGAATTTGTACTATAAAAAGATGCCCAAACAAATCAAATAGATTCCTCAAGCACTTAGACATGCTTTTCTTTAAAAAAAAATAATCTTCTATGTTTACTTTTTTATAAAAGTACACAGAATAGGCTATTCCTTTCTGAAAGGCACTAATTCATTGAACCCCCTTGAAATGAAAATATTAGAGAGAAATCAAACTATTAAACATTTTTAAAATGTCCCCCTCAGTAGGAAAAGTCTTTCTGTGTCCTTTGTATAAATACTGACTTCAAAGCGTGATTTCTGCCTTGAGTTTTACTAGCAGTCAGTAAGCAAATTTGAAGGGCCTGATTCTGCATGGCTGACACCATGCTGGATGAGGCAGAAATAAAACAGAACACTGGAAATTAGATTAAAGGCCAAGTCTGCAACTGTTATTGAAATCCAATATCTCAAACTGCAGTCTTACCAGCAGTTAATAGTCCCCATGGTGCTAAATAATCATAAAGCTGGAGGGTATCTACTATTGTGCCAGCACACCAATGAGATGCAACCATCTCTGCACCAAGAGTTGTAAAAAAAAGGCCATTCTCCCATCAAAGGGCAAGATTTTTTGAGGGGGGACTGACACTTGCATAGAGAATTGGCACTGTCTTCTATGACCTTCTATAATTCTTTTCCCTATATTTTCCAAGTCTACCCTAAAATCTTGAAAAAGAGAGTTTCTCTTGCAAAAAATTGCGAGTGTCAATCTGTAACATTAACAATCGAAGTCAGATAGTTCAAAGACACCACACAAAAGGACATCATTTTAGCTAGACAAGTGTAAATATATCCCCTTTAGTTATGACTCATATCCAGACAAGTCTGTTCCTATCCTAATCTTGAATACAATTGTTTTCACTTCCTCAGGCAAGAGGGTTTTTTTCACATCACTTCAAAAGTAAATGAAAAGGAGAAAGAAAGAGGTTTTACATTTCATACACTATGCTCAACTCTCCTTGACTATCAATTTCATTCTGAGCAGAAAAATGTGGGTCAGTTGGAGTGAGTTCTTTGTGAGACCAAGAATCACGCAGAGACCAAGTGTCCTGTTTGTTCAGATTAAGTCTTTAACCAGGATGAAACAAAACTTCTTCAAGTAGCATCAGAGAGAGGTAGATGAGTTAAAAGGAAGATACCTAAACATCCATGTTCCTGTAATTGTCAGTCTGTTCCTGTATACCAAATGCTAAATGGAACAAAGACTTCTTCACCAGGCTAAATGGAAGAAAAACTTCTTCACCATGCTAAATGGAAGAAAAACTTTCTTCACCAGGCTAAATGGAAGAAAAACTTCTTCACCGAGTCCTTTCTTTCTAGCAAAACAGACTAAGTGAGACCAGTATTCAGATAACCCAATACAGTTAGTATTTGTTGGATTAACAGTCTGCTTGTGATATTGGGTGAAGAAGACATGAGTAAAACTGAATATTCACTTAGTGAGGTCATTGTATGTTCAGCTGCTAAGTTCAGCCATAAGTGGTTTTACCCATGAATATGTAAAAATTCTTTGGGAGAGCTCTGAGGAGGGAATCCCATTTAATAAATGTATCTTTGAAACTAAGGTTGAGTTTTAAGATTTAATTCAATGAGACCTTTTGATCTCAAGAGCTGCCTTTAAGACACTATTTCAAAGAAATTTGTGCAGCCCTGCCAGTCATGCTGCTCTCACAGTCTTTCAGTAACTACTGCAGCTACTGGTTATGAGAGAAGAAAATACTTTGTGCTAAGGTAGCAGGTAATACCTTGCTCATATTCTATAACAGGAGTCTTTTTTTTTATGGAACCCATCTGATTTCCATGAATATTTTGTCACTATCTTAAAGAAAAAAATAAGACCGACAGCTGAACAATCACAAAGACCTTTTCTTGTGTTTCAAAGTAGGAAGGATTTCAGTAATGTAATAGGCACTGTTTAGCTCCATTCAAAAGAAATTGCAAATGTCTGTGGCTTGAGGAAGAAAAGGGCTTTAAATAGAGCATTGAAAATATCTGATGGCCACTCATCTTCTCTGGTGTCACTGAGGTCTGACTGTTCCTAGCATTGTTTGGACCATAACCAACTTCCTTATTCCATCATTAAGATAGGTAAGACTCAAGCTGTTAATTTTCAGTCCCAAAATTTGGTTATCATCTTCAGAAGTTTCAGATTTATGTAGTCTCATAATGTGCCCTGGAGATATCATATACCTAATTCTTCTTGTTCATTATCACCCCTTGTTTTGTATAAATTGCTGTTACGTTGAGATTTCTCTTCTTCTTTTATTAAGGCTGCTAACCATTTACCAGTTTTATATGAATTATCATAGAAAAATTTATTTGCTCTATAAAAATAATAGGCTTCTTTAACAGCAATATTATTCAATAGTGCCTTAATCTGTAGCAATTCCACATAAGCTTTTTACTATGGGATTTTTGATGTTCTAATTTTTTATTGTTAGCTTTGCTAATAGCTCCAATTTTTCTTGCCTTTGGCATTTCTTAATTTCATGACATACACCTAAATTCCAACTTCTAAAAGTCACTTTGAAAGCCTTCAGAACACTATGATATGAAGCAGAGACCAAATTAGAATTTATGTATTCCTTGATTTTCGTTTTAATGGCTATTAGAAATTCTTTATCCTTAAGTAATAGAGTATTGAATCTCCAATGCAAACCATTTTTGTTCTTCTCTCTTCAAATTATCTCTATTATTTCACTGGTATATGATCAGATAAAAGGAATCTATGCACTTTAGTTCTCTATTTATTCCCAAACAAGTTTTTCTCTCTGCAAAAAATAAGCTTTGTCTCATGTAAGACTGATTTTCCACAGGAAGGGAGCCTGAACTTACATCATTGGGGTTGGTAGAATTACTCACAGGTTCATAAAGTAAATCTGCTTATCTTCATGTTTGTAAATTTGAGTCTTACATTCATTCATTTCCTTTGTTTTTTTAACTACTAGGTATCTACCTTCCATTCAACCTTCAACTGAACCACAATAATTTTTCCTGATGATTTTCTATTACATGCAGGATAAACTGATGGGAAGATTCTGTCAGAGATCCTCCAGAAATAAAATAATTCTGAAGGTACACCGAAGTCATACAGCCTAGTTCCATGATGACAGCAGGCTCCTCAGATAGTCATAGTTCACCACTCTGTTTCCCATGAGAATCCACCCTATCATAGGGTCACAGGATGTTAGGGGTTGGAAGAAACCTCCAGAGATTATCGAGTCCAACCCCCCCTGCCAGAGCAGGACTCTAGAATCCAGCACAGGTCACACAGGAACACATCCAGAGGGGTCTTAAAAGTCTCCAGAGACTCCACAACCTCTCTGGCCAGCCTGTTACAGTGCTCTGTGACCCTCACAATAAAGAAGTTCCTTCTCATGATGGGATGGAACCTCCTGTGCTGTAGTTCATAGCCATTGCCCCTTGTCTTATCTCAGGGTGCAACTGAGCAGATCCTGTCCTCTCCCTCTTGATATCCAGCCCTCAAATATTTAGAAACATCTATCAGATCCCCTGTCAGTCTTCTCCTCTCCAGACTAAACAATCCCAGGTCTCTCAGTCTCTCCTCAGAGGGCAGTGCTCCAGTCCCTTCATCATCCTCATAGCCCTCCCTTGGACTCTCTCCAGCAGATCCCTGTCCCTCCTGAACTGGGGAGCCCAAAACTGGATGCAATATTCCAGGTGAGGTCTCACCAGGGCAGAGTAGAGAGGGAAGGAAAACCTGCCTCGATATGTTATTGATGTATGAAATAGATTTATTCAAGAAGTCCATGTTATAATCAGTTGTTTATGAGTTAGGTGCTTCCCTCTCCTTATTTAGCATTTTTTTACGAAACAATTTTACTATTTGGATTATTGGTGCAGTCACTTTGCCACAGTTAGCTTTGGAATAAGTACTCAGATTATCACAAATATCAAAGCACTGTGAAGTGAACATAGACAAATAAGCTGTGCATGATAAAAAATATATCCATTCTTCAAGAAAAGGCATTTTTCATTTCAAAGGCTGCTTAGGACTTGGTCATTGTGATTTAAGTTTCACATTTGAAGGTAACCTGACAATGTGTTTATTTTAATCAGCCTGTCCTATGTAATTTGGTGGGAAAACAAACATCAGTTAAAAGGCCATTAGTCTGACAAAATGACTTACCTTAACTGCTAATTTGGAAACCCACCCCCTCCAAGAAAAAAAAAAAAAGGCATTCATTTCGCAGAATCACAGAATGTTAGGGGCTGGAAGGGACCTCCAAAGATCATCCAGTCCAACCCCCCTGCCAGAGCAGGAGCACCTAGACCAGATCACACAGGAACACATCCAGGTGGGTCTTGAATATCTCCAGAGAGGGAGAGTCCACAACCCCCCTGGGCAGCCTGTTCCAGTGTTCTGTCACCCTCACATGGAAATAATTCTTCCTCCTGTTTCCATGGAACTTCCTATGCCTCAACTTCCACCCATTGCCCCTTGTCCTGTCATTGGGCATCACTGAGCCGAGCCTGGCTCCAGCCTCTGGGCAGAAGAACCTCTCTCAACCTGCTAGCCACAGCCCTTCTGATCCACCCCAGATTGTCATTGGCCTTGTTGGCCACAAGAGCACATTGCTGGCTCATGGTCAACCTTCCATCCACCAGGACCCCCAGGTCCTTTTCCCCTTCACTGCTCTCCAACAGGTCAGTCCCCAACCTGTACTGATACCTGGGGTTGTTCTTTCTCAGGTGCACTGTTATTGGTTTGATTGAGCTGATGTTTCTCAGACCAACTAAAAAGGATGATTTCCCAATATGTTTTTAAGCTCTTTTTTTTTTCTTTTTGGTTGCTTTATTGTTTGTTTGGGGTTTTTTTCTTGCTGTGGTGTTTGCTGCCTCTCAACAATATCTTTTTGCCTGGTAGACAACAGTTGCAACATTATGACAGAGGTATTTTTCTATCAAGAGCTGCCTGTTTCTTGGGGATTGTTTTAAAATTCTGGCTGTGTAGGTCTGCTTTGTGGCATGGTTAGGCTTCTAACCCTTTTGTACTTTGTACAACATTTTGTACTTTTACAACATCCCCCTCTACTCTGCCCTGGTGAGGCTGCATCTGAGTATTGTGTCCAGTTCCGGGCCACTGACTTCAAGAAGGACCTCAGGGAACTGCTTGAAAGAGTCCAGCACAGAGCCACAAAAATTATTAGGGGAGTGGAACATCTTCCTTATCAGGAGAAACTGAGGGAGCTGACGGCTCTTTAGCTTGGAGAGGAGGAGACTGAGAGGTGACCTCATTCATGTTTATAAAGATGTGCAGGGTGAGTGCCCAGAGGCTGGAGCCAGGCTCTGCTGGGTGATGCCCAATGACAGCACAAGTTGCTATGGGTGGAAGTTGAGGCATAGAAAGTTCCATGGAAACAGGAGGAAAAAACTTTTTCCCTGTGAGGGTAACAGAACACTGGAACAGGCTGCCCGGGGGGGTTGTGGAGGGTTGTGGAGTCTCCCTCTCCAGAGATACTCAAGACCCACCTGGATGCGTTCCTGTGTGATCTGGTCTAGGTGATCCTGCTCTGGCAGGGGGCTTGGACTGGGTGAGCTTTTGGGGTCCCTTCCAGCCCCTAACATTCTGTGACTCTGTGATTTAAGGCTCCTGTCTCAGTTTTCATCTGGACTATAACACTTATAGGCATTTAGAAAATACACCCATGTAGTCATGAGTTAAAGGAAAGTAAACTCTGCACAAATGAGTAAACCACCATCATCTTCTGCAGTTGCATTATTCAGCTGTATTATTACAGGCCGCCTAAGAGCTCTGCTTGTGGGGTGGGAACACTTTGTATTGGAAGGAGTACAAAAATGCAAGATAAAGAACATTACAACGAAATTGCTATCAGGTGCTTGGGTTAGTTGAGTGGCAAAATGTGCAGGTTCATACATGCTTGTTTGTTTTGGACAAAGTCACTGAAAGAACAGAAAGCCTTTTATTGACTTTGGTGGGATCTGGATCAGGCTCTGTGAGGAAAGCTAGGTACAGTCGCTTGTAAAGCATTTTTTTTTTAAGCCATGATGCTTTTGTTTTCTCTTTTGTCTGGAAGCAGTGTAAAGTAATAATACACATAAAAATAAAATGAACAAACAGTGACAGAAGTGGCAATGAAATGTTCACTGTCATTACTGCACCTGAAAACACATCCGTTTCAGATAGTCATGTGGGGTAACTACCCTTTAGTTAGCACAGCATGTGTAGGGTAGATTGTTCCAGACTTAAAAGGGCATTTATTTGAGCTTGTGTCTTTGTGGCTAGGTGCTGTTCCATATTATATCTTCAGCTGTTAAGTGCTGGTGCACTGTGTCTGTGATTTATTGTTCTCATAATCGGTAATACGTCTCTTATGTATATACTTTCTTTTTCTTAGCTGTTGTCTCTGATGGTCACATTAAAAAATCTTTTCATGGTTTTGGGGCTTGTACAGCAAGTCTGTGTTTTACTTTTTTATATTAAATATTTTTTTCTTCTGCAATTTGCTTAAAAATTGAGATTAAACTGTGTGAGAGGTAGAATGACACCTAAAAATTGTAACATCCATTGGAATGACTTGAGTTCAGTGAGTGGAGAGAGAGAGGAAAGCTGATTTGCTGATGGAAGTCTCCCATGTGTATTGAAGGCCATTAAGTCAATGTCTGAACCAGCTGCCCATGAGCCTTGACTCTGCAGGCAGCATCTCCTTACCCATTTAACCATTAACATGACTTTTTTTTTTTTCAGTTATATGTGTGGACCATGTTTGAGTAGTATCTGCTGCCTCATTTGTTTAGTATAACAAACACCTCACTCCATCCGTTTGCTGTGCTGTGACAAGTGGCCACACAAGGTCAGCTGGGTGATCTACAGTGCTGAGCCACAGTTCACTTGTTTTGGTTTCCTGAGTTCTTAGCAAGGGTTTTCCTCTAGCTCAGTAAAACAGCAAGGCTCTGGTCAACAGAGTTTGTCCCTTCACAAAATATGATCATATGCAGTTGGTTGCCATATTAAGTGTCCAGAAGATAAAAGTAATGTTAGATAGATACTTTTACTGTGTGGAGATAAATTCTGCTCTTTCATTACTGAACCTTCCTTGTTCACTGCAACACCAGTTGGTTTCTTTCCACAGAACAAACTCACCTAGGGGTGATAGAGGTATTGGGTGCTTTTTGTGATGCTCTGAGAAGAGATTTTTGGTGCAACTTTTCATTCTCTTCCTTTTTTTACACTACAGGGGATGATATGGCTCAGTGTGTTCATTGCCTGCCTGACTTCCCTCTGTTCTAGGTACTGTGATGTGTAATTAACAAGCAACATGCCTTTTATACAAAGGAAAAGCAATACGTGGACTAGGTGGCAATTTTCTAGTATGCAACTGTGTTTCCAGTGCTGTGCACATTGCTGCTGTCACTTTTACAAATATAATAGCATGAATTGGACACCTCGACAAAAATGGAAGGAAAAGGCAAAACCATGCTGGCTTCTTCAGTGCTAGAAAAACAACAAATTAAAATGTTTGGCAAACAGACAACAAAATTCCTAGGGAAAAGACTCGTACTTCCAAGCTTCTCAGGGTACATCAGGCAATAAAGATTAAGGATTTAGTACAGCTTTGTGTTCTCCTTGTTACTTTTATCTGTCTCCTTCCCCACCTCACTCCATTAAGCTTCCTTGTAGAAGACACTACCTTTTATGAAGTTATCAATAAAAGACTCCATGTAAAGGGAATGGCAACAGAATGTTCCTTTTGTGTCCAAACCCTGTTGCATGATTGCATATAACTGCACCAAGTCTTCAAATAGTCTGCTAAAAACGTTTCCATGAGAATGGTCAAGTGATAAGCTCTCGTGTTTAAAGGGCAAAGGTGAGATTCTGCAAGCAGGCACATCATTTTGAATGTTATGAATAATTATTTTCTTACTTATGACAATGAGCAATAGCTAGTGTAGGGTGTGCTAAGCATCAGGTAGCAAACATTACAAATCACCACATTTGGCAGTATGGAGCTCTGCTTTTGCTTAACCTCATTGGAATGCAAGTAGCAAAGTTTCTACCTATTTTTAAACAGGGAACAAATATCCACTAGAAATGGAGGATCAAACCAATCCATTTATCTGTTTCATGGGATCAATGAGCCACTGCTCCTGCCAACTAGGTGGCGTTAGTACAACTGTATGTAGATAACAGAGAAAGACTCTCCAAAAGATACAGCTCTTTTCAAGTAAACCTTAATAGGTTCAAAGCTTTTTCCTTTACTCATCTGGGTAGCTTGACTGATTACTTGCATGAGGGAGATGGCCTGGGTTTGGCCCAATTAGGAGATGTTGTTTCTTAAAATTCCAACAATAACATTCCTACACACTATTCCACAGAGCTCTTGCCTGAGGGCCCAATCTTGTCATCCTTCCACACACAGCATTTCCATTGAAGTCAGGATCAAGAAAATTATAAACCATGCAGCATAAAAAGATATGCTTGGTTTATTTGGCACTGGAAAGCTCTATGTACAGGCCTTTGGGTGCCAGTCTGTGATTTTAACTGAGGCAAAATGGGGAAGAAGGGAAGGTTGATGCATGAGTATCGTCAAAATTGTATTAAAGACTATATAATTCTGGTTAGAGTCAACCAACATTGACCTGTAAATACTGGAATGCACCCCCTGGAATGAAACCATTTTCTGAAATGAATACTGATTCTTTTATCATGACCACATCTTTAGTTCTTTCAGGCTGGCCAAGTAGCACTTTGCAAGAAAGAAACATGGTAGTGGCTCTTTCATAAAAGCTCCCAGCCATTGGGTTCCAAACTCTTGTCAACTTTGAATTGCACTTTTGGAATATGCTCTAGATTAAGCTGTCCCAAACCCCATCATCTTAACTCTGACTAGACCATGTGGCTGCTTTGCTTAGTTCCATGATCTGTTGCTGTGTAGATGAAGAAGAGTTTAATGCTGACCTGCCAGCCCTAAATGGTTCTGAACAATCTGAGAAATTCTCCTTCACTGGTGTGAAACATTCATGAGTACTGGGAAGATAGTTGCAGGAATGTATGCAGGAATGTATTGTCTTTCCAAAGTCCAGCTTCAGAAACTGTCAGGATCAAATAAGACATAATTATTTCTTCCAGTCGCTTCCTGGAACGTCAGTAGGTAGCCTGAGAAAAGGATGGTAGAAGCATGAGGAATTACTTCATAACACTTTGGACTTATTTCTAAGAAGAGCAAGAAAACTTCAGGCATAGAAATATACTACAAAACCTTACAAGGGTCTAAGTAGTCAGCTTGGTGTTTCCAGTTCTCTTAGTGGTTAGAAGCTTCTGAAATGCCTTTTTATTTTTTTTTTCCCCCTCATTATCTCTTTTATTTTATTCTTCTTTTACATGTCTAAGAAAAATTGTGTGGCAAACAATGCCTCAAGCATTGCAGCACGGTTAGGAACCAGGTTTCTAAACGCCCCAGTTAATATAATGTATAATGTTGCATTCAGCAGCAACTCCTCTGATTGAAATAATTTGACTGGAATTAAACTATTGCCACTAAAATTTATGTAAAACTAATGAAAAATTTATTGGCTTATAAAATCCTTGCTTTTATCCAGGACTAACAATTCCTATGCAACACTAGAGATCCTCCCACAAATAGTTGAGAGGAAATAAAATATAAGGGAGTTCATCAGTTCATATTCCCTAAGATCCTCACAGTTACTCTTCTTTGTGATCCAGTCTTTTAACTTTTTCATGACTTTAATCTTAAAAAATAGATTTTTAATTAAATTCAGAGCTATTATTCCCCTTTAGGGGAGGTGGGAAAAACAAATGCAACTCTGCTGCAGGACCTCTGAGCATAGCACTTTCCCTCTCTGTACAGTTCATTTTGGCATTTTTATATATCTTCTGCTAATAAAATGTAATGATTTTCATCTTTTACTTTGACATCTGAGCCTGTATCTTTTATCTGTTGTTTACAGTGTTTCAGCCCATAAATAAATCATATGACAAAATAAATTACTTAATCTTGTGTTTTATTTGGAAACACATTAAAAGCCTAGCTTTGGTGGGGGAAAAAAATCACTTTACACCTTACAATTGCTTATATACTTTTATGACTTTTGTGTCACGTTCAAATACTATCAAGGTGTCATATCAATACCAATTGTTCACAAGAGCCACATTTTAAACCTTTCAAGTTTTCTGATAGAGTTTGATAGGAATACTTTGAAATGAAAGTACCTCTGTCTTTGACAAATGGCATTTTCAGTTCTGAGTGTTGGGTTGTGGGTCTTTTTTTTTTTAATATGGTGTTATAGTGTATTACAAAAGCAATATTAATCCCCAGAACTTTCTTCAAATCACTATACCTGTGATTATAATGAAGTCCCTTTATCCATTCCCCTGTATCCAAGCCTGCTCGTTGTCAGCATCTGGGGTTTTTTATCCACTATAAATTCACTTACCCTGCCCATTCCCAAAGTTATTATTTTGGTTTTTTGGCATCTGTGTAGCTGGCAAAATAAATAGCGCTGCACTGAATTTCAGGCTGTATTTTTATTCTCAGTTTCTTTTAGGCACATTTTGCTTCAGCAACAAAGCATAAATGATAAATATTTTCTCCACTGTTGTGAAAGAAAAAAAAAAGTTTATAACCTCAGTGCATTTTTCAAGCTTTTACCTGGTGAAAGAAAATGAAATCAAATTCGAAATAGTCGTGTGTGTATCTCTTCTAGAAGCTTCTTTCCTTCACAAATGCCTCCCACAAAACTATCTTTCACACAGAGAGTGTGCCCTCTTTTCTTAGGTTAATTGCTGAAATATGATGTGGTTTGGTTTCATTCTTAGTAATTTCCAGATTCTATTCCAGGACATTTGGGATAGAGCCCAAGAGCTTAGCATGTTTTCCTTTTTTCATGGTAAAATTGTGCAAATATGCATTAGAGTGTGAAAACAAACAGTCTAATACATTTTTGCAAAGCTCTTTATGTTTACTGTTTATTGCAGATACCAGATCCTAATTAAAATGCGCTAACAAAAGCCAAGACACAAAGAACAAAGATATAACGGAGCCTCCTCTTTTAAAAAATATTTGTGATTAATCCCAGAGGACACTGTGTCAGACGGCATTATTATAACATTCAAGAAAGTTAACTCCATCTTTGGAAAGGATATAGTGCCAAACACTGTATCCAATCCATAGAAAAAAAATAATCATATCATGCTCGTGTTTTCTAAGGAATAATCTTCTTTTCAGATCCTATAATGGCATCCAGCTTCAGCCCCTCTTGTTTATGGTTTCTTGCGCTTCTTGGTGAAAACTTCCTGAATAGGTTTTTAAATGTCTTGGAAACGCTTCTTCCTCACACTGACATCTGCCTGGAAATAAACCTCTGCCATTATTAAAAAGGAGTGATTTAAATTTGATCCCAGAAGACATCCTTAACCAAGAAATGAACTTAATATGCTCGTTCTTTTAACTGAGTGGAAACAAGTTGCTGCTTGTTTGTTGTTTGTTTTTTTTTTTTTTTTAATCTTCAGTTTAAGCAAAGATGAAGCCTTTAGAGATCACATTTTGTATTCACTTCAGGTGAAATTGAATTTGTGGCCCAGTAAGTGATGCCTACACAAGGTAGAAGCTCTGTGGTCCTGTTACGCTTTGGAACTGGAGATTAGAGCATTCATGCAAAGTAATTCTGTTTTCCTGTACACCATGGTACTTGGCTTCACGAAGCATAGAAACCAGCAACATGCATGGATTAGGTATATTAACAAATAGCAACTGATCAACCTGTTCACAAACTGTGAATTCACCAACCAGAAAGTAAAATGGATTTGGGGCCATGCAACGATCTGCCCTAGTGTCCTAGCATCTGAACAACCCTTTATGGAATAACTGGCACCTTCCTCTCCCCTCGAGATCCATGTTACTTCTTCCCATGTAAGGAAAGCACTAAAGCTTCAGGAAAGAGATTTGCCCTCTGCGTATGCCAGGTGATGAGTGCCTGTGAGAGGTGATGAACTGAGCGCATGCTGAAGGATTCCCCTTCAGGTAGGTGGAAGGTGGAGGGCAGCACCAGTGGGGAAAGATACTTCCTATTGTTCAGGAAAAGAATGTTACACCACCAGCTTCTATTTCCCTGAGGCAGACCAGAGAGGAAGAGGCAGAGGTCAACACTGGAAAATAAGCTTTGTAGGAAAGACTGGATTCATTACTGCTGAATCAGAGGCAAACACAAGAATGCTCTATGGAGATCCATTTGAGCTCAGTTAGGCTGGTTGCCCAGGCACCATCCAAGTGCTTTCATGTGAATTTCTCTTTTTTCAGGAAATTCAGATGTTACTGGGACTTCATTCTATTGTTCAGTATAACAGAGATCCCACTGGAAATTCTTCAGGGTCTTCTCTGCTTCTGGATGCTTCTGTTTTCTCAGATTTTACTCTTCCTATTTTTGTTCCAGGACTTCAAGAAAAGCATTTTCAACATGCTGTTTTCAAGACATTTCAGGCATTATTGTTCTTTTCCCATCCATGTATCAAATTCTTCTGTTACATGGAATTGCTCCTTTCATACAGCAGCTGGTATCACTCAACACAGAGCTGTTTTGTAATCCTGAAGAAGTTGCACCACAGATTCTGCCTGGTTTTTGTTTGGATTTTTTTTTTTTTTTTTTTTTTGTAAATTAAAAAAATGCTCAGCTTTCTGAAAATAGTAATTTAACTTAAGTAGGCACATCTTCCCTCATTCTGCTTTATTGTAGTAAGTAGCTAATATCTTACTATTTCATTACATAAAGTATAAATTTGATGAAATTTAATGTGTGTTTCTGTTGCTTGCATCATCATGATCAAACAACTAAAAACCCTCTCAGGTGTTTCATGGGGAGGGCTACTCTAAAAGGCTAACATCATTCAGTCTCTCTAGGTTCCCCACCAGACACCATAAAGACAGACAGGTCAGAGAAATGCTGAATTGACTCTCTAGGCAAGTATAATTTTTTTACCTATTAACTACTAAGGCAGTTTGGGGAAATTTGAGTCACTAGGCTAAAATCAGCCCTTCAGAATCCTCTCAGCTATATTAGTACAAGGGGAAAGTTACTTGTTCTTCAGTTATGAAACTTGTAAAATGTGTAAAGCTACTTTGAATGAAACAGAATATTTCCTCCTGTAACAATTAATTTTCTGAAAAGAAGAATGGGTATAACAATTATTTGCTGGTGGGTTGACTAGCATGAAGCTCCTTAACTGAAATTATGGAGAGGTTAAAAAGATATTTAGGAAAATAAGATTTTTCAGCTTTATTTGGACAGTACTGTAACATCATGGAATCATAGAATCAGTCAGGGTTGGAAAGGACCACAAGGATCATCCAGTTCCAACCCCCCTGCCATGGCCAGGGACACCTCACACTACATCAGGCTGGCCAGAGGCTCATCCAGCCTGGCCTTAAACACCTCCAGGGATGGGGCCTCAACCATCTCCCTGCACAACCCATTCCAGGCTCTCACCACTCTCATGGGGAAGAACTTCTTCCTCGTGTCCAGTCTGAATCTCCCCACTTCCAGCTTTATTCCATTCCCCCAGCCCTATCACTACTTGATAGCCGAAAAAGTCCCTCCCCAGCTTTCTTGTAGCCCCCTTCAGATACTGGAAAGCCACAAGAAGGTCACCTTGGAGCCTTCTCTTCTCCAGACTGAACAGCCCCAACTCTTTCAGTCTGTCCTCAGGATCCAGTCAGGTGCTCATCATCAAGGGCAGCTCCAGGCACCCTGCTGCTGCAAAGGATTCAGGTGCTGCTCTTTATTTGAACTACTACCTCTCTAATAGGGGTTACTGCAAAGTGAGCTGCTCTTTTTGTCATTAGTGTGTTTCAAAAGCATAAATCAGCAGCCTCAGCCTATCCCTGGCCTCACAGAAGACATTTTCCCTTTTAATGTAGTGTAATTTGTCAAATAAACTACATATGGTATTTTCCTATGAGGGGGGTGCGTAATGTGTGCTCTTTGCCTACTCTGGGCACTTCCTTCTCTGTGTTTTTTGTTGTTGGAAGGAGAACAGGTACAACTGGCCACCTATAATAAAGATTTTAATTCCTTGTTGCTCACCAGGTGAAACTGAAATTACAACTAGTAGAAAGCCTCAGATGTGATTTCCACACACCCCCCCTCCCCCCCTCCTTTTTCATTCTGTCTCAAAACTTCTGCAAAAAAGTAAAAGAGATGCAGAACATGCTTGCTGGTTTTTGGGTTTGGTTTGATTTGTTTTTTGTTTGTTTGCTTTTCTTGATGAAACTCACTTGGAAAAAAAAAAGAAAAAAGAAGAAGTGAGGGCATTTAAATTCTGGGGTAGATGTAAAGAGTTCATATCTCCTTCTTCTCACTCTGTCTTCCCACTTTCCATTTACGTGTACACTTTGGACCTGCAGGATTAACGCTCTTATATTTTGCTCCTGAACACTGTGTTCTTTCTGAACTTGGTGGCTACTCACCCAAGGTGTGGACATAAATGTGAGCCTGCTATTTGACACAGTATGCAATTGTGCCACAGTAACAGAGCTGTATTTTTACGTGTCAAATACAGGCTGGCATTCCATGGGTGGTATTTGTCATGTGAAAAGCCACACTGTGCTCCACTAATGGCTCCTGAGAACAACTAGCAACTGTTATTTGGCAAAGTGAGTAAGTACAGTGGATGCTACTCTTATGGCATGAAACTCTGAGTGACAAATCCCTTCAGAAGAAGTCAGCATGTTGTACAACTCTAAAACCCCGGCAAGAGGTTGACATTCAAGTGCCATTGAATAGTCTGTTGGTGGGAACACACTAACAGTTTAATTTGGACCCGATAGAATCTTACAAGGTTTGTGGTTTTGTCTTCTCTTGCATGCCCCCTTTTCGATCTTGCTAATGAAAATAAGAAAAGAAAACTGCAAAAAAGAGAAGTACCTTACAAAAGTACGTGCTTGGACTGACTCAGGCACAATTAAGCTAGAACACGCCAGCCTTAACCTGCTGAGCTGTGTGTGGGTGTAACAGCACGAACAGAATTTGACACTCTCTACTGCCCCATACCACTGAAATATCTGTGCAGAGTGATAAGCAGATAACAGATTGTCAGCCTTTTAGTTGAATTTCCTATTTTTGTTGGTATAAATCAGACTCTTGGTTGTTCCCCCCCCCCCCGCCCCCCTCTCCTGTTCTTCACCCTTTCCCTCTCCTCTGAGATATCCCAAATCCTTGCTGGAACCCTGCCAAATCCTTTGCAGCCTGTGTCATTCATCTCTACATCCTTTCATTTTTTTAGACTTTATCTGATGCCATTCTTCTAATCAGTTCCAACTCTCTGTGCAGGTGGCTCTGAGGGCATAAGTCCTCTCTTTCTTTCAGCTTTCCTGGGAGCTCAACACATTGCCTCTGTGACACTTGTGTCCTATGCTAGTCTGGGAAATGAGACTCCAGATTGAGACCACCCCCATGTCAGGTGTCCGGCTCATGTTCTGCATAATGTATGATGCATTCCCTTGCAGGATTCTGATGGAGAGATAAGTAACCTTCAAAAATGCTTAGGAGATGTCATGTTTGATAGGGGCATTGCTTAAAAGATATGGGCCTTACCTTAGGGCCAACCAAGAAAGGCACATGATGACTAATCTGGTTTTGTGTAGCTGCTCACCTTTTTCACTTGGTTGGGCAAATGAGTATCGTTATGAAAAGACATAAAAAAGCCATGAAGAGGACTGAATTCACCCTTTATATACACACAGAGTGGCCCTGAAGGTTGGCTGAGTTGAGCATTCTATGTATATGTCGTAGAACCAGTTTGGAGAGTGACAACATTGGAAAACTATGCTAAGGGCCAGATGAACTTCTCCATTTCCAAAAAGGGACAAATAAGAAGGAGTGCTCCATCCCTAATGCATAATTTCTTCTTTTCTGGTGTAAAATATAGTAAATTACTCCAACCACAAACGAATCAGCAAGAAGGCAACAATACTGTTAATGGTTTAAGCATAGTGCTCAGTCTGAGTTTACTCTGCCTTATGGAAATATCGAAGTAATTTTGATTATGCTCAGAGGTTTAATACAGCTATTAGAACAACAGCTCCTCCACTGGTGTTGCACCATTACATTTGTTAAGTTGATTCTGCACTGGAACTATGACTCTTTTTCTTCCAGTTGTGTTTGTGAATTTGGTTTTGTTTAAGTTTGAGTAATTGAAGCCTTGTGGGAAGTAAAGTCATTGTTCATCTGCTTATTCCAATCTGTGCTGGGAAAGTCAATTTTCTCTTGCTAAATTATGTTTCTAACGTTCAACAGGGATAGCTGCAGATACTTGGTGTCATGTCTTGCTTTCCTTGAAATACATCTTAGCTGGCTGTCCAAGCTGTCTTATCACCCTGTGATGTTTCAGCAGCAAGGTGATTCACTCAAAGCAGTCTTGCATCATTTCTGACATCTCAGATCCATGAACTGAGACCAAGTGTGAGGGATCTGAAACTGATACTCTGTAATATGGGTAATACAAAGCTATTATCTAGGCACAAGAATGAGAATGGGGTAGTTTGGGTATTTTTTTTTAGTAAGCTTTCTGCTTTGAAGCTGCAATCCCATATCCATGGCTGCACTTTCATTGGTACTATGTTTTCCACAATGTGTCAGTCATGGCTTCTCAAGTGCTTTGATAGACTAAGCAAAACTCTTCACCATAATGGTCGGAAAGGCAAATCTTGACCTAAATATTTGGTTAGAATAAAGGACCTGAAGGGAGGTTGTAGCCAGGAGGGGGTTGGTCTCTTTTCCCAGGCAACCAGCAGCAGAACAAGAGGACACAGTCTCAAGCTGTGCCAGGGGAAGTTCAGGCTCGAGGTGAGGAGAAAGTTCTTCATGGAGAGAGTTGTTAGCCCTTGGAATGTGCTGCCCAGGAGGGTGGTGGAGTCACCATCCCTGGAGGTGTTCAAGAGGGGACTGGACGTGGCACTTGGTGCCATGGTTTAGTGGTCATGAGGTCTTGGGTGACAGGTTGGACTTGATGATCCTTGAGGTTTTTTCCAACCTTATTTATTCTGTGATTCTGTGATTCTGTTACATTTTTCTCCATTGCCATGTCAAGAAAAAAAAAAAAAAGCCAAAAGCAAAACAAACAAAAAAACCCCCAACAAACCATCGTTCTTCCAACTAGAGCAATCTTGGAAGAACATTATAACTTACAGTACCTGAGAATCTGATCACTTTTAGGCTTAAGTGCTCCAATGAGGGCAAACTCTTCTGGAAACATTTTATCAACTATCCTATAAATTCAACCAAGTAAACAATAGTCAGAGACAATGTAATTGTATGGTAACACACCATAAACAAATAAGATGTTGTTCTCTTCTAAAGAGGGAACAGATCTTCAGTCCAGGCTTAATGAAAGAAAAAAGCAGCCTTAACAAATTAAAAAAAAAAAAAGGAAAAAGAAAAGTTTATCTAAATCTCCCTGAAGTTAGTGAATTGCTTGTAATGCACAGAATAAAGCAACTGTCTTTGTTGCTTCATGACTGCTGAAAGTGTTTTGCATATTTTGAAAAAGGTGGATTATTGAATTTTATGGTAGCTTTAGGACTGACCTTAAGTGTTAATAAGCTTTATTTCAGAATGTCTTTGAATGGAAAGTAACTGAATGTGCGATGGAGCCATGTGAATGTTTAGGGAAGCGAGTGGGAGGATGTGCTTAGCTTTTTGTTATTGTTGTTTGATTGGTTGTTTGGGTTTGTTTGTTTTTTTTTTTTTTTTTTTTTCCAGATTAGCATTTAAGGCATATGAGATGCCATAGGCATTCTCTTAAGACATTTAAGGAGATATCATCTGAATCCCTTATTTTCTCAGGGTACTGAAGGAGAAAGTATTGATTAGTGCATATGCTGGAATTCACATCCTATTTGTAAAGAGCTAATAAAAAAATAAAAAGACTATGGTCCCAGTAGATTTTCAGCAAAGTAATGGTAACAATAATGACTTTCCTACAAACGCTTTCACATGTTTGGAGAATTTTCTGTTGTCTTTTAATAGCTATTAGGCTTGTTACACTGAAGTGTGTAGGCTTAAAGGAAATTAAAATGAGAATATATATATATGTATATATATATATATATATATATATATGATGCTGTACTACTGTTACACTGTTTCTGGGCTTTCTTGATCTATGTTGATACACACTTTTCATGTTTCATTCTCTGCCCATGCCTGCGTTGGTCAGCTGCAGACAGTATCCCACATTAAGCCTATCAAAACTAATAGAAAATGATGAGAGGAAAGTTGCTTGTTGAAGTAGTACAAGTCACAGCAGCCTTGAGACATACTGTGTGTAAAGAGCTCTGTGGCAGTTTCAGGCTGATGCCTAGGAAATTTTCCACAGATCTGGAGAGTAGAAAGTGGTAGAATGTAAATAAATTACCATTGGATGTAAAGGGAAAATAATGAGAAGGTCTAAATAATCCCATTGGGCTGATAATTACCATCAGGTTAGTTGTATAAACTATTTTCTCTCTTTTCTTGGCTCTTCCCTCTAGCTGATACTAGCTGGTGGCTTTTGCTTGGCTGTTGCTGATCCTGGCTGTGTTCTTGTTGCGGCTAAGTAACTAACAAGCTACTCTCTGCTCTTCTCTCTTCTCTTTCCTCTTGTACAGGGAGGAAGGGGATGGAGAGGGGGAGCTAATGGTAGCCCCCTGGTTTTGTCAGGGGGGTCCTTGTGTTGTTTATAAATAGCAAATATATGTAAATATTGTATATTTTGTGCATATTCATTGCATTTCATATGTCTATATTTTAGTTTGATTGTAAATAGAGCTTTGTTTGCTTCTATCCCAAATTAAATGGTCTGGCAATTTTATTTTGGGGGGCAGTTCTCCAAATTAGTTGGGGGAGAATCTCAACCCACCATGAGCTCTTGAAAGATCTGTGTGTGGCATTAGCCCCTGAACCTCTAGAACTTAGGGAGATTCTGAACAGATCGTCTGCTGCATGGGAATTAATTTCAAACATATAAGGAAAAATGGTTTTGCATGCTGCTCATCACAGGTGCTGTTCTCCTGTCTGTTTCACTGTTGTTGCCCAAAGACACTGTTTCCTCCTTCCTGAGAATATTGGAGCAAAATACTTCAGATCTATTATTTAATACATTTATTTCATGCAGAGGCAGGAAAGAAAATGTTTTGTGAACAGATAAATTAGTTTGCCATTTCTATTCCAAAGAGTAATTTTTCCAGGACACTTTCAGTAGCAGTTCTGCAAAGGCTGCTTTCTGAGCTTGCATCCAGAGAAAAAAAAAGTCCTTCATCTGGTTTGCTATAACGTGTATATGTATTTTAATGCCTCAATTAATAATTCAGATTAATTCATAACAGGAGACTAAATATTAAGGAAAAGATCATAAAAATCAATATCAATAATTCATGACGTCTTCTTGGCTAGAAAGGTAATTTCTCAGAAAATTATAAGGAAAGAAAGAATTTACACAAACCTCTATCTTTATGATCTTGCACTGACATAGAAATTATTATTACTCATATTAGCATGAGAACAATCATGAAATAGGTATTTAATTGCAGGCAACTGTCTTGAAAAATCTAATAATCTGTTGGATCAGGAGGGTTATCCCATTTGAGAGAATTTTCTGTTGGATCAGAAGAGTTATCCCATTTGATAGAATTGTCCTTTTTATTTATAATTTGGGCATCAAGAAGCATTTTACATTGTCCTAATAAATATGTGTGTGTGTGTGGGGGGGGGGGGTGTATACAACACTTTGAGTCTTTAATTAGTCTTTGTTTGGTAGGAAATAATACAGTGGCTAAACCAGAATCAGAGAGTCAGAGGGGGGTTGAGCTTGGAAGGAACCACTGGAGGTCACCTTGTCTCACCTCTGTGCTCAAGCAGGGCCACCTAGAGCAGGCTGCCAAGGGCTATGTCCAAACAGCTGTTAACCATCACCAAGAATGGAGACTCCACAATATCCCCAGGCAACCTGTGGCATTGCTCATACAGGCACTGAAAAATGGTTTCCTGCAGTTCAGAAAGAACCTCCTCCATTTCCTCTGGTGTTTTTGCTGTTCACCACTGAAGAGCCTGGCTCTGCCCTCTTCATATGCTCCCTTCAGGTCTTTGTTAGGATAATCAGTCCCAGTTCTCTCAGCCTTTCTTCTCAGGGAACATACTCTAGTTACTTCCCTTCATCATCTTGGTGGCCCTTTCTTGATCTCTCTTCAGTATTGTCCATGTGTAGGTTCTGCTCTCCAGTCCTCCTGCCTGCTTTAGCTGGGTTTTGGCATTGGGTGGTGTTGCCAGCAAGGACTTTGAGGGAGCCACAACGTGACTATAGAGCAGTCAGGGGAGACCTTATCGCTGTCTACAGCTCCCTGAAGGGAGGCTGCAGCCAAGTGGGGGTTGGTCTCTTCTCCCAGGCACCCAGCAACAGAACAAGAGGACACAGTCTCAAGCTGCCCAGGTGGAAGTTTAGGCTTGATCTTAGAAAAAAGTTCTTCACAGAAAGAGAGATTGGCCATTGGAATGGGCTGCTCAGGGAGTTGGTGGGGTCAACATCCCTGGAGGTGTTTAAGAAAAGCCTGGATGAGGCACTGAGTGCCATGGTCCAGTTGATTAGTTAGGGTTGGGTGATTGGTTGGACTTGATGATCTTAGAGGTCTCTTCCAACCTGTTTGATTCTGTGATTCTCTGTTTCTTGAGCTGGAGATCTTAACACAGTACTCCAGGTACAGCATCACAAGTCCTTTCACAAATGGGGTCATGTTGATTTGTGTTTAATAGCTAACCTTATTTTACCCAAAGCAACTATTGTTTTTTATAGGGAAGAAAAGCAAATATTTCAGTTAAGATAGTAGGAGAACATCTAAATGGTGAACATCTATGTGTGTTTATATTCTTTTATATATATAAAAGTAAAGAAACAAATAAGTAAATAAATATATAACAAAAATGAATACATATATTTCTATAGATGTATCTTGATGGAAGTCTTATACTGTTAGAATTTAAAATAAACAGAGCAGAACTGTTTATTTCCACTTCTTGTTAACTGCCAAAGCCCCTCTTGAAGTTCTCACTTTTTTTTTTCCCAGTGGATTGAGTAATGAGGAGTGTGAAGGGTTTCAGTCCTCTGACTCCTGCTAGATATTTTGTTCACTGGCATCTGTGAATCATGACGAGATTGCATGCATGTTTTGGGTATGATGGGGATGGGTATGATGACAAATTCATAATTTCCTATTTTCTACTGCTTTCAGCAACTCAAAATACTGAGGACCTCTGCAACATCTTCCTTCAGTTGTCTCTTTTCTGAAGAGTCCTAATCCACTTAACACAATTCCCATGGAAGGTGTTCTGAACCTGCAATTATTGTTCTGCTTCTTTGAATATTTGTTGATCCTGTATCCTTTTTGAAATAGGGGAGAGCCAGAACAGTACATAGTAATTAAGATGGGACAGACTCTTAGATTTCTAATGAGATATAGTAATGTTTTTTTCCTTTTGTCCTGTCTTCTTTTTTTTTTTTGGCTAGTAATGGACATTAAAATTATTTTTCTTATGGACCTGTTAGAATACCAAAATCTTGTTCCTCAGTCACTGGTTTATGTCTAAAATTATCCTTTTCCCACAATTCTGTGTCTCTTTGTTGAATTTCATCTGCCATTTCAATACCTAATCATTGATTTTTGCAATACTGCTCTCTGACAGGCTTAGTATCATCAACAGACATTGTCACTTTACTTCTTCCTTCCTGTTCCATATCCCTTAAGAACATGTAGCTTCCTAACACTCTTGCTAGCCACCATCTTCTGCACTAAAAGTGCATCAATTAACCTCATCCAGCTTTTCCTCTTCCTGAGTTATTCTTTTGTCCTTTTATCCCTGAGAGGATCTTTCACTTAAGATCCTTTGTTGAAGGACCTTAATTTAAAAAAATTAAACAGAGTAATAAGTTCAATGAATACCTGTTAACATGAAATTCAATTTCAAGTGAGAGTGTAAGTACTCATCACTCAAAAACTCTAACTTCCCCAAATCAGCCGTTTTATAAGGTTAATGCAACATTAACATCAATGCAATCTTATTTTTATAAGCCAATTACAAATATTTTGCTCATGTTCATCATTAGCCTGGCACTGGCTTGGAATAACTTATTTCATTCAGTGGTCAAATGTTCTTGTGGTTTAACAGGCATCCTGTTCTTTTTCTTGGCAAAGAAGAAAAGCAAGGAAGTAAGTTTAAAAGTGAAATGAAATTGCCATAAACTAACTTCTTTGTTTTCAGTCTTACTTCATTTTACAGTTTTTGCAAGTTAATTGAAGTAGGACTGGAGCAGTATCAAGAGAAGTGTGGCCAGCAGGTTGAGGGAGGTGATTCTCCTCCTCTACTCTGTTCTGGTGAGACCCCACCTGGAGTACTGCATCCAGTTCTGGAGTCCCTATTGCAAGAAGGATCTGGAGGTGCTGGAACATGTCAAGAGAAGGGCCAGGAGGATGATCAGAGGGCTGGAGCACCTCTCCTATGAGGACAAACTGAGAAAGTTGGGGTGGTTCAGTCTGGAGAAGAGAAGGCTCCAAGGAGACCTTCTTGTGGCCTTCCAGTACCTGAAGGGGGCTACAAGAAAGCTGGGGAGGGACTTTTTAAGGATGTCAGGTAGTGATAGGACTAGGGGGAATGGACTAAAACTAGAAATGCGTAGATTCAGATTGGATGTTAGGAAGAAGTTCTTCCCCATGAGGATGGTGAGACACTGGAACAAGTTGCCCTGGAAGGTGGTAGAAGCCTCATCCCTGGAGGTTTTTTAAGGCCAGGCTGGAAGTGCCTCTGAGCAGCCTGATGTAGTGTGAGGTGTCCCTGGCCATGGCAGGGAGATTGGAACTGGGTGATCTTTGATGTCCCTTCCAACCCTGACAATTCTATGATTTTATGATGATGTCTTTGCCAAGCAAAAAGATACCATGTTCTACTCTTGGGCTTTGGAGGCTGGAGCATTTATGGTTTAGCAGGCTGCTGAGGCTCAGCAGGGGCCAAGAAGGACTTTTGCCTTCCTTGCAACATCATCAGTAGAGCTGCCTCTGGTGCTATGAACGAGCACACTGCTATCTTCTGAAAAGCATCTTTGGGGAAGTGCCACTTCACTGCCTCTCACAGGGGCTTGGGGGGATGACATCTGCCTGGCTCTCATAATTGCATCTATTATCTCATAACACAAGGGTTATTTACTAATGCTTTACTATTTTTCTGGAGGCCTCTGTATTATAAAGTTCAATCATTGTCCTCTTTTCAAATAACTGACAAAATAGAGTGGGTAAAGATGGCTAAGTTTCCAAAGATGAGACACTACAGATAGCAACTGAGAGAAGACCAAAAAAACCCTAGAACTAAGTAGGGGAATTGAGAGGGAAGGGTGTGAAAGCGGATGGAGGCATTGTGACATGAACCACAGGAATAATTCTGGCAGCACTTGGATTTGTATCTCTTCTCATTTTTTACCCATGCCTAATCTGGAATGATGTTGTTTTTTTTGTTTTTTTCTTTTTCAGGAGAAAATATCCTGTGTGAAGTGGGATTGCTGGTGGTATAGAATCATAGAATCATAGACTCATAGACTCATAGAATCATAGAATCAGTCAGGGTTGGAAGGGACCACAAGGATCATCCAGTTCCAACCCCCCTGCCATGGCCAGGGACACCTCACACTACAGCAGGCTGGCCAGAGCCTCATCCAGCCTGGCCTTAAACACCTCCAGGGATGGGGCCCCAACCACTTCCCTGGACAACCCATTCCAGGCTCTCACCACTCTCATGGGGAAGAACTTCTTCCTCATGTCCAGCCTGAATCTCCCCACTTCCAGGTGTATTCCATTCCCCCTAGTCCTGTCACTACCTGATAGCCGAAAAAGTCCCTCCCCAGCTTTCTTGTAGCCCCCTTTAGATACTGGAAGGCCACAAGAAGGTCACCTTGGAGCCTTCTCTTCTCCAGACTGAACAGCCCCAACTCTTTCAGTCTGTCCTCAGAGGAGATGAGCTCCAGCCCTCTGATCATCCTTGTGGCCCTTCTCTGGACATGTTCCAGCATGTCCATATCCCTCTTGTAATAGGGACTCCAGAACTGAATGCAGTACTCCAGGTGGGGTCTCACCAGAGCTGAGCAGAGGGGGAGAATCACCTCCCTTGCCCTGCTGGCCACACTTCTCTTGCTGCAGCCCAGGCTCTGCTTGGCTTTCTGGGCTGCAACTGCACACTGACAGCTCCTGTTGAGCTTCTCCTCCACCACCACCCCCAAGTCCCTCTCCTCAGGGCTGCTTTCCAGCCAGTCCCTGTCCAGCCTGGATTTGTGCTTGGGATTGTATAGTTTACTCACCTCTGGGTCTTTCCAAGTGGGTTACACATAAAGCATTCTCCGGCACTTTTCCCCTCATTTTTACCCCTTTATTCAGATCCCATTATTCAAACTCTTAGCACTTACTAGGATGCTGCAAAAAGCTTGGGGGAAAAAAAAAGAAAAAAATGAAAGAAAAAAGAAAGCTTGTAAATGCTGCCAATTTACATGTGTCCCATGGAAATAACTTACAGAATAGTAAATATTGAGCCATTAAAAATTGGAAGATTTCTATGGTTAGCTTACGGGAATGTATTTTACACCCTGAAGAGATGGCCAGATTCTGTGTTACTGCTGTATTTTTAAGCAGGACTCCCATATATCACCCCTTCATCGTTTTGGCTGTCAGTTGTGTATGCAGTGTAGCAATTTCCAGTTATTTACACAGCTTAGCCACATCATAAACATCTTTACCAGCGAGGTACAATAATTGCAGTGGGGTGAGTAGTTTTGCTAAAGTAACCTTAAGTGGAGAGATGCTGGCAGTGTTTTATAAAGAAAGGAAACCATATTCACTGCAGCTACTTATTGCTGAAGTCTCACTCTTTCCTGGTTGCTCACTCTTTGTGTCTACCTTTGGCATTTTCTTTCAGGATACTCAAAATGGCAGCTTTGGCTTTATCATACACCTTTGAGTTCTGTCCTGCTTGCTAATAGGCTAATGGAGCCTTCATCCGAGTATCTGGAAGTTTTTGATATTTGAGAAAAATGACAGAATCACAGAATGCCAGGGGCCAGAAGGGACCTCCAAAGATCACCCAGTCCAAGCCCCCTGCCAGAGCAGAATCACCTAGACCACATCACACAGGAACTTGGGTTTTGAATATCTCCACGGAGGGAGACTCCACAACCCCCCTGGGCAGCCTCTTCCAGTCTTCTGTTACCCTCACAGGGAAAAAGCTTTTTCCTCCTGTTTCCATGGAACTTACTATGCCTCAGCTTCCACCACTGCCCCTTGTGCTGTCATTGGGCATCACTGAGCAGAGTCTGGTTCCATCCTCTGGGCACTCACCCTGAACATCTTTATCAACATGAATGAGGTCACCTCTCAGGCTTCTCCTCTCCAAGCTAAAGAGCCCTCAGCTCCCTCAGTCTCTCCTCAAAGGAAGGTGTTCCACTCCCTTCATCATCTTTGTGGCTCTGTGCTGGACTCTTTAAAGCAGTTCCCTGAGGTCCTTCCTGAACTGAGGGGCCCAGAACTGGACACAATATTCCAGATGCAGCCTCATCAAGGCAGACTACAGCCCTTCTAATCCACCTCAGAATGGCATTGGTCTTCTTGGCCACCAGAGCACATTGCTGGCTCATGGCCAACCTTCCATCCACCAGGACCCCCAGGTCCTTTTCCCCTTCACTGCTCTCCAACAGCTCAGTTCACAACCTATCCTGATACGTGGGCTTGTTCTTTCCCAGGGGCAAGAATCTACACTTGCCACTATTGAATTTCAGTCAGTTTTTCTTTGCCCAACTCTCAGGCTAAGTCTCACTGAATGGTGGCTCAACCCTCCTGTCTCAGCCACTCCACCCAGTTTGGTGTCATCAGCAAACTTGCTGACAGTGCTCTCTGTGCCCTCATCCAGGTTGTTGATGAATATATTGACTAGAACTGGTCCCGGTACTGACCCCTGAGGGACTCCACTAGATACAGGTCTCCAACTAGACTCCATCCCATTGGCCATAACTCTCTGACTTTTTCCTTCAACCAGTTCCCATTCACTTCACTCCCTGATCATCCAGACCACACTGCCTCAGCTTAGCTGCAAGGATGCTGTGGGAGATGGTGTCAAATGTTTTGTTCATTTCAATCTTCCTTTTAGAAGAACTAATGTAGAGGATTCATTCTGTGGCTAAGAGTTTTTCTAATGGTTATATTCTTCTGAAAAGAAAAAAAAAAGACTATATGATTTGCCCTTTGTCCCACATATAACTGCCATCATGAAGTTTTTCTTTTCTTTAAATAGCATAACAATTAAAAATGTACTACAAAAGTATCACTAAGATTTTGAAGTTAAGCCTGTAAAAGTTAGGAAGGTGAATGGTCCTGACTGTGTGGTGGTCTTAGCATATTGAACATTGGCCCCAGGGTGTGTTTCTACAATGATAACCTCAAATACATGAGTGCATGAGACTTTTTTATTTCTTTTCCCCACCAGTATTCCAGTCTTACTCAGTGCAGAGAATGGGTAGTGATTATCAAATGAGCAGATGTTCAGCATCAGGTTTTCTCTCCATTCATCTGTGTATAACTCAAGCTATAATTTTTTGAGCATCTTCCTCAAGACGTAACATTTCTGTGATGGTCCTCATTCTACTATGAGTACTGCACAAATATTGATTAAAGTATCTTTACATAACCCAGCCTCTGTTTCTCCATCTTGTTGTGCCCTTTCTACTGTTTTATTGAATGCCTCAGTTCTAATCACAGTCCTAGTACCCAACTTTGATGATCCCAGTTTCCCATACCTTTCCTCACTCTTCTGTCATGGCTCCTCTTTGCCTTGTCTGTATCCACTGGTCACCAGTACCCAGTATTGTTTCCCATTTTGCCCATTTTGGTTTTTTGCCTTGCATGAGCATCTCTTTACATAAACTGATAATCCTGGCTCTCCACAAGGTCTTTCCTGACTCTTCCTAACCCTAACACTCCACCGAAATCATTGTCTGGTGTCTGTCCCTTTCCCATACCTCTTTCCTCCCATTTCCCCACTGTCCCTCATTCTCTTCCACTTCATTTTTCTTCCTGTTCATAGGCTCCTTGGTGAATTACTTAAAATATAAAATATTAGTGCTGCAATAACATGAACTTTAAGATTTCAAAAACATGACTAAAAGAAGTCATTTTAATATATATCTATCTATACATATTTCCTGTTATTTCTGTGTATCTTTTACAGTGTATTTTGTTGATTGGCTAGAGCTTTTCTTCACATCCTGAGTGCTAGAAGTGTGCAGACTTAGAAAATGGAAGCAGATGTTCTCATACAATCTCTTGATTCCAGCAGCTGAGGTTTCAGAAAGACTTATCAAGTGTTTCTAACCTCTCACAATACATTATGTAACTTGGCACTGATATGCTGATTGTACACTACCAGTAGTGCAAGTCTAACAGCTCTGAATTATTCTCACTCTTTGTGGCAGATGTACTGTGGTGTGGGTTCCTTTGCATCACGCATCTAGGAACTGAAAACAGAACAGCATCGGCTGTGATGTCTGTATTAAATAATGAGGCAGAGCACAGTCCTCTAGAGCAATAGGTTTCCCACTGTGTTGAGTCACTGAGCAAGCTGTCACTGCTGCTGATGTACTCTTATTTTTAGAAATCCTTCAATGAAAGTCAAGCTGAACTCTACGATGCCATCTTTTATGCTGCTTAAGTTGTTATGGTGCCAGTTTTCATTATTATTGATGTTAAACACTGAAAGATATTTCTGGGTTATGCAAAAGGTCTTCCCACATTTCAATTATTTCTGAAGCAAATAGACTTGCTAGATGTCTGTGAAGTGCCACTGGGGGATTCAGCAAATGCAGCTGTAAGCGCCCATTACAGCACCTAGAACACAGCTTCTAGCTGCTTACCATTCCATTAGTCACAGAATCATGGAATTGTCAGGGTTGGAAGGGACCCCAAGGATCATCCAGTTCCAACCCCCCTGCCATGGGCAGGGACACCTCACACTACATCAGGTTGCTCACAGCCACATCCAGCCTGGCCTTCAAAACCTCCAGGGATGAGGCTTCTACCACCTCCCTGGGCAACCTGTGCCAGTCTCTCACCACCCTCATGGGGAAGAATTTCTTCCTAACATCCAATCTGAATCTATAAATTTCTACTTTTTCCTACCCCGTCCCTCACCCCCCCCAGTCCTATCGCTCCCTGACACCTTAAAAAGTCCCTCCCCAGCTTTCTTGTAGCCCCTTTCAGATACTGGAAGGCCACAAGAAGGTCTCCTGGGAGCCTTCTCTTCTCCAGACTGAACAGCCCCAACTCTCTCAGTCTGTCTCCATAGGAGAGGAGCTCCAGACCTCTGATCATCCTTGTGGCCTTTCTCTGGACACTTTCCAGCATGTCCATATCTTTCCTGTAACAGAGGCTCCAAAACTGGAAGCAGCACTCCAGGTGGTGTATCACCAGAACACAGCAGAGGGGGAGAATCACCTCCCTTGCCCTCCTGGCTGCACTTCTCTTGCTGCAGCCCAGGCTCTGGTTGGCTTTCTGGACTGAAAGTCCATATTGCTGGCTCATGTTGAGCTTCTCATCCACCAGCACCCCCAAGTCTTTTTCTTCAGGGCTGCTCTCAAGCTACTCCCTTCTCAGCTGGGAAAGAGACTTGATGATGCTTTCAGCTGAGAAATGTTTTAGAATGTAATGTTTTTTGAAAGAACAATTCTATCTGAAGCAGTGTGGGAAATGACAAACAGCATCAAGAAGAAAGAAAATGCACTGTATTGGTGTTCTGTGAACCCTGACTCTATCATATGGCATCTTAGGATAGTAATGCAATGTCTCCAGATAAACTACATTGGTCTGACAAAGTCTTCTCCCTACGATCCCTAAAGAGACTTTTGTTTCCAGCAGGCCAACTTCAAATCTGGAGGCTTTTTTACTGTTATCCTCTGACTTACACTTTTCCCCCCCTTGTCCCTGTCTTGCAGT
This sequence comes from Indicator indicator, assembly GCF_027791375.1. Taxonomy (NCBI): domain Eukaryota; kingdom Metazoa; phylum Chordata; class Aves; order Piciformes; family Indicatoridae; genus Indicator; species Indicator indicator. The sequence goes on from NC_072020.1 coordinate 30,484,633, forward strand.
ATTCATCTTGATTATATTCAGGGATCTAAAAGTTATATGCCTAAATTTCATCTATAGTTGATGGAGAGAGACATACCTTTCCAGGGGGAATTAATCCTTAATGTATTAGAGATAGGCAAGACAATTTTTTTTTTGTTATTTTCACATTTGTCCTGTTTTGACTTAGAACAGAACTGATTCTATTCAGTGATTTTACTTTTCAGGGAAGTCTTTTCTAAGTGACTACCCTTTCTGAAGTTTGTGGTGTATTTTTGTAGACAGTGTCTGCTTCTAGAAGTTACAATGCTTGATGGCTGTAGTTGGTATGAAGAAGTGATGATATGCAGGAATGCTCTGGCCTATACTTGCTTCTGCAGAGACCAAGGTCACTGCTAAATCTTGTGTATCACGTTGGGAGTGCACAAGGTGAGAGGTCACACCTGCAAGGAGGAGCAGACAGGACAGCTGGCCCTAAAAGTGACCAATGTGGTGTTCCATTCCATGCATGTCATATTCAGCATAAAGCTGAGGGATCACAAGGGTCAAGCTCTCTTCTTCAATGACCAGTGTCTGAGGAGGACTCTCTCTGTTCTGGCTTTGATCCCAGTCCATGAGTTCCTGAATCCAGTACCAGAATCCAGCTCCTGAGTCTGGCTTCTCTCTGCTGCTCTGCTGAGTCAAGTCTGGGACTTACCACAGCTTCAGTGGTGATGGTGATGTAACAGCCATCAGGGAGGCTGGGTTTAATACTGCTTTTATATGTACTTGTATATATTTCATTTTATTGTTATTATTTCATTAAAGCTCTTTTAATTTCTAATCCAACAAGTCTCTCTCTCCTTTGTTCTCTTTCTTTTGCCCTTTGGGAAGGGAGAGGTGTTAATAGCATCTGTCATTCACCTAGTCTCTGGCCCAGCCCTTAGCCTGGGCACTGTGCAAAGCCATGAAAGGGAAGAGATACTACAAGATCCTAAACAGGTCGAACCCTGCTTTTCTTGATGTCTTTGGTGTTTGTTGCAATGATTAAATATAGGTTAGTTCTTACATTGTCTTACACTCACATGCAGATATGTGTGGCAGTTTGGGCTGGATGCCCCCTGCCACTGCTGCATGAGATACACCTCTGGTGTCCTGGGTGCCCACCCATAGGGGTGGACACAGGAAACGGCGTATTTCTACCCATAAATCCTGCACCCTATAAGGCCATCTGCAGAGTCATTCTCTTCCTCTTTCTTCCCTCTGCTCCCATGGGAGATGTCCTCTCTTATCGGGTAATGCCGGGGGAGTATCCTCAAGGCCTCTTAGGCCTGTCTAGGCCTAATGCCAGGAGGAGAATGGAGGGGGAGGCAGTCTCAGACCTGGCCAGCCTGAGACTTGCCTAGCAGTAGGAGGGGGGGGAAGGAAGAGCCCTGAGGGGTTGGGTAGACCCTCAGGTGGGAGGAAGGGAGGACTGGGAAGCTTTTGGGAATCCTGTGAGGGGATTCTGTATGCTTTAGGATGTTCTTTTCCACTATGCTTTGTAGTTTGTAGTTTTCTGTAGCTTCACCAATTCGTTTTTCCATTTTAACTTTTTCCATCACTCTCCAATCCGTTTGCGTGTGTCATTCTTTTGTCCCTTTCGGGGCAAGAGATGTTCTGGCTGGCCTCAAACCAGCACAATATGCTACACCCATTAAAACAGTTGCAAGGGCTTCAGCACCCACAGGTTACTTCTGAAAGCTGAAGGGTTTGATTGGTTCCCTCCCCAAACCTAAACCAAGACTCCACCTAAACAAAACAGCAGCAAGAAAATCTTTTGTGTACAGCCCAGTTATCAGAAGAACATACTTGACTGATTATATATCACAATTCATAAGTATATATAGCACCCATTTAAATTGATTTAAATTGCTTTGAGCAAACTTTCCTGCTTAATTTTGCATATTTGAAAATTCAGTATATGTAAAATCATGGTTACTCAGTAAGGCAAGTTCAAGTCAGCTGTACTCTGAGATTTGGAAGTTGCTTATGTAAAACGTGAAAAATCCCACAGCTAAATGGGAAATGATCTTCAGGCAGTGACTACAAAGTGAGCTGTGAATCCAAAGGCTTTGGACTTTGTTACACTGACATGCCATACTTTATAGACTCTATAATCTTGCTTAAGCATGAATTATAACTGTGAACTATTATGCTTCATGTTAGAGTATTTAAAATACATGGAAGAGAGTAAGATCTGGGGCAATGGGTGGAAGGTATAGGAAGTTCCATGGAAACAGGAGGAAGAATTATTTCCATGTGAGGGTGACAGAACACTGGAACAGGTTGCCCAGGGGGGTAGTGGAGTCTCCCTCTCTGGATATATTCAAGACCCACCTGGATGTGTTCCTGTGTGATCTGGTCTAGGTGCTCCTGCTCTGGCAGGGGGCTTGGACTGGGTGATCTTTGGAGGTTGCTTCCAGCCCCTAATATTCTGTGATTCTGTCATTTTTCTCAAATATCAAAAACTTCCAGAACATTCCAGAATCACATAACATTCTGTGATTCTGTGATCTGCGTAGATTGCCACAAGATTTTTCAAAAAAAAAAAAAAAAAAAAAAGGTCCAGAGGCCTTCTTTTTATCATTGTATTTCCCAGAACAGCTAAGAGAAAACATGTTCTCTCTGCTCTCTCTTAGAGAATATTTTCTTCCTCCTCCTCTACAGCAGTGGAAATATATTACACTGCAGAATTAACCTTGAGCCAGACTCAGGATGATGTTTTAAAAAATACAGTATGTGAGAAATCTACAGCATGTGGGTAAGTCTTACATTTTCTGAGTATCAGACCTAAAGTCAAGTGGAATAGGACATATTTTTTTCTGTACTGTAAAGCTTCCTCAGATCTAACTCCCCACTACTTGGCTACCAGATGAAGCCAAAATAATTCAGTTTTAAGACAATAACCAGAATAGCTAATAATCTCATTAATAAGGTATTGAGCTAAAAGCTAGTGGAAGTCATATGCAGAAGTCAATGCAGCAGTAAGCTGAAGCAGAAAGTCTCCTACCTGATCTTATTTGCTGCTTGGTGACATTTTTTCTGTTGCTTTGTAATTTTTCACAATTTTGTGGTCAGATAGCAAATTGGGAAGAGGAAGCAGAGGAAATGTCTTTAGCTGGATGTTATTAATAATAAGCATGTCTACATACCACAAGAATGAGAACAGAGAGGATTAAGTGAATGGCAGCTGTTTGGATGTCAAAATAAGAAAAACTCACTAAAAACTGAAAATTGGAGTATTGGCAATGAGAATTTAAAGACTCTGTTTCCACAAACAACATCTAAAATGTTTTAAAGTTACCATTGTGAATAAGTGGCAACTTTGATGCATGTAACTGTGACTAATGCTGGTCAAAATTCTGTTGAGACATGAAGTGACTGATGAAACTGGATTAAAAAAAAAAAAAAAAAAAAAAGCTTTTACCATGAAAACTTAGGAGGTCATGAAAAACAAAAAAACAAAACCAACCAAACAAAACCCACCCCCCCAAAAAAAACCCAAACCAACCAACCAACACAACAAAATCAACAACAAACCAGTAAGATGGTGAAGGAATTCAGTTGCAAAACTTATGTTTCTGAAACCTGCTCTGAATTCCTGATTGAGCTCAGTTTGGTACACACAGAGTTCAGTTGTGTTAGGTCTTACAGACCAGACGTCATCCATAACTTTCTTCAGTGACTGCTCTGAGTACTGTAAACCACCACTGGAGGTGATGAGACACACTGTCCCAACTGCCATGTGTCTCATTCTCCTTTTTCTTTTAAGTAGATGTGAATTTTTATATATCATATATATGAACATTTATGCAAAGCAGTGAATCCTTGCTGGTAATTCCTGACTTAGGAATGCTTCCATACATTCTGATAGCTTTGTCTTTTTCATCTTCACATATAAAAATGTACAAAAGTTTGAACCACCACTTTTCTCTGTCTCTCCTGAAAGCTTGCCAAAAGTGGAACCACCACTTAGGCTATCAGTGCATTATTTCTTATACCCCTACCCCTGTGCCAATTTTAAACTCCTTTTACTTTGCACCTTTTATAACTAATGGATGATACTTTGGGGAAAATTACAGTGACATTTGCAAAATTATGCTCCTTCAAAAGACAATGTTATTTTTCAGTTCATTATAGTGCAAAAATAAGCAATATATTTACGGGGTTGGGGGGGGAAGGGAAGTCTGCTGTACACTCAGCTTAACTTGAGGCAAAGGAGGACATAAGGTGATGCTTTTTATTCTTTGCAGGGTGGTAGAACTTTTATCAAATTTCAAAGAGGTTGACCTGGACTCAGACTGCTGGTGCTGAAAGCTGATTCATCAAGCCAGCATGACTGAGAAAAACACTTGGCAGATCATCCACTTGAGTGGGTTGTGACATCCTGATGACTTTACTGAAGCTTGGTCACCTGTTTACAGTTAAGCTTCTGCATGAAACTTTTCCTGGAACTAGGATCTTAAGACTGCAGTGAGGGGCTGTTTGAAATTAATAAGGCCAATGGAGATAGTTTGGTAGGAAAATAATTGGGTCTTCCAATAAAAATTTGCTGTTGTCTTTAATCCTTTTTTTCCCCCCAATCATTTGTTAGTACAAAATGTGTAAAATGTGTATCTGTGGGGGACTGTGGGGATTGGAGATTTCTTTGGGGGTCTGTGCCTCAATATGCCACAGTGGACAGCCATTTAGAGCTGTGTGTTTGGCACCTCTGACTTCAAATGGCTATGAAGAGCTATTTACAAACTTTGATTAAACCAATATGAAAAATAAAAATGCAAATTTCATCTAAAACTACTAAAATGTGGATAGCTTCTGCTGTTTTGAATTGCATTGCTCCTTCCCCAGATTTGTCACTGAATGTGATGGAAACCTTCAGTGCAACCAGAGTTGGTAAGGACAAAATTCCCAAGAAGTGGCATGAAGGGAGAGAAAGTGGCTGTGGTTCATGCAACTGTGCCTTGTAAAGCAGGACCTTGCACCATTGCTGTGGTTTGAGCTTTTTCCCAGAGCCCAAAATGGAACAGATTTAAGTTGCCTCCCTCCCCCCTTTTCCTGGTAGGGAAAGCAAATTAGACAGGAGGAGAAGAGTGAGGTAAAACTACAAGGGAACAGTCTTGAATCGATTTGGAAGTAAAAAGGTAAGTTTAACACACTGTAAAAGGCGTTTGAGTAAAAGGAAGGTTACAAAGGTACAAGGAAAAAGGGTAAATAAAAATATGTACAAAACCAGACACAGCTGGCAAAGGATTCTCTGCATGTAAGATGGATTCTCTTGAGGTGCAGCTCCTTAGGAGTCTGGAACAGGAGGGAACAGGACCAACCACATAGTTAAACAGCTAACAGCAGCAGTGGAAGAATGTTTGCAAAAGCAAGGGCAGGAGAAAAGAGCAAGGCAAGCAATGTCTTCCTCTTAAATAGGGTTGTGGACAGGAAGTGGGAGTGGAATAGACTTTGACCTGGGGAACCCCTGGAGGGGGGCCAGGTCTCTCTGCCCACCTGGGTCAGGTTTCTTTGTCCACCTGAGGCTAGCTTCTTTTCAGCTGGGTTTAGCCTAGCACAACCATTCGTGGTGCAAGTCAGTGGCAGTCTAGTACCTAGTTTTATAAAGCTTTTAGCAGCCATTCTGATATATATGTAGGCATTCAGCTGCTTATTAAGGCATTAAACCTAAAGATGGCAACTGTAAAAAAAAAAAAAAAAAGGTTAAATCTGGCTTTTCTCAGTGGTCTGTGGTAAAGTAAATGTACAGATTTATGCCCTTGCTATTAAAGAGACCACTAGCATACGTTTTGCTTAAGTTCAGAAGAAGCTGCTGAGAGATCTGGAGTTTGAAAGATTAGGTAATGAATAAGAGAAATAGATGCAGATGAAATATGACTTCCTGTGCATGCTGTATTGCAGGGAACCATTCATTCACCTGAATATGACAATGAGTTATACTCACAGCATCACACTAAAATTTCTCAAATAGGGTACTTAGATGTATTTGTGAAGTTAAATATGGTAAGACCACAAAATATTGATAATTTAGCACAAATAATGCAGTAGGCTATCCAGACTTTGTTTTCCATGAGGAAGACACTGCTGTAATTAATCTTTCTATTGCTTAGTATTATTATTATTTATTAAACACCTGGAGGTGTTTAAGGCCAGGCTGGATGAGGCTCTAGCTCAGCCTGTTCTAGTGGGAGGTGTCCCTGCCCACAGCAGGGGGGTTGGAACTAGATGATCCTTGTGGTTCCTTCCAACCCTGACTGATTCTACAATTCTGTGTTTCTATGATTTCTGCTTATATGTTTTTTTTTTAGGACAGGGACATAAAAATATTTTCACTAGGGGCTAATTCACAGCCAGAACTGAATTATGACTGTCCAGTTTGTACAAATGCCTTCTATCACCATCTCTAAAACAGGTCATGTTGTCTTGCTACTTTTTGAAACTAGCAGTTAAACAGCAATTTGTTATAAAATCTAGAGAACCAGGATTAGAATTCTGACCTTCTGAATTGCACTTACTGTTCACCAATGATTTTGTCATTAGGAGTGCATTAGATAGGCAATGAGGTGAATCTTCAAATCAAAGCCTCCACTCTGATTTTTCAAATGTTTTATTTCACTCATAGCGTTCCAGTGGCAGTTACTGTCTATTCTGTTAGCTTGCTAAGAGTTGCCAGGAAAAGTGGTTTTCCTATGGCAAATTTTCTCATAATTTTTTTCACTTTTAAGAAAAAAGAAATAAAATTTAAAATTCTATTAATGCCCAAAATTAGTGTGCCAGACCTGAGCATAATCCCATTATCTCGGTCTGCAAATGTAAAGGGACCTGTAATGGGACGACGTGTGTAGTAAATCCAATAAATCCAACATATGTTTCCAACATAAACGTAACTGGACTCAATTCCACACACACATTTTCCAGCTACTTTTGAGGGTCCAGAAGATGGACAAACTGAGAAAGGGTATTATACAGATATGTGGGGTTTTACTGTCAGAGTACCCACACTTAATAGCACAGTGTATTCCAGTATGGAATGGATAAATCTCCAATAGTTCACATACTGTACAAGTGCATGGCCTAGAGAATGTTTCATGTGATAGTGCTTGATGTTTTGGGTAGAATTTCACATGGCTTGGGCCTGTTTATTAACAAAAATCCCATGGACTTGGGGACTGGAGACACAGAATAATTCTCCAGGCCTCTTTCTGCATGGAGCAGTTGCACCTTTTCAGGTTTTAGCTTTCCTGAGCAGCTTTGTTCAGGTCCTATGGTTTTCAGGCAATAGGGATGCAGCAGAGCTAAACTCTCCAGGTCCATTCCACCCCATCCCAGAGGTCTGTACCTTTGTGGAGTCTGTGTGACTGCTTCCTCAGTCACATCTGTGCCTCTGCAGCACTGTCTCCCAAGCAGTGACATTGGTAAGTACTAGCCTGAGTGTGGGGATTCTTCATTTTGAAATACAGAAATAGGAAGTACTGTAAAGAGGACCGTGAAGTAGTCTGCCAGTATACAATTCTTGACAGGCATTCATCTAACCTCTTCATAAAGACTTCAGTGGTGGAGACTCAGCAGTCTCCCCAGCCCTTTATTGCAGTCATTAGTGCTCTTCACCATTATAGAGTTTTTCTTAAACTCTGGCTTGGGTGTCCCATGTTGCTTTTTAATCCTGTTATTTTATATCATGTACTCTTTGTTTTATTCCTTTTTTATAGTAGCCTTTCATATAGCGGATTTTTTTTTCCATTCTGGATCACATCTGCTTATTTTCTTCCATAAATAAATGTTCCTGGCTCTTGCAGTCTCTCCTGACAGAATAAATTTTCAAATCTCTCCTCGTTGTTATCATTGTCCCAGGGACTCATATTGCCCACATCTTTCTTGACATGTACCCTGCAAAACTGAGGTCTCACTGGTACTGGAGCTGACCTCTAGCTGCCCTCTTGCATTGATACACAGAAATCTCTGTTTAAACAAGCCAGTGTATTTCTTGACTTCTTTGTAACAGGACAGAACAAGGTAAGTGCAGAGTCCTGCATCTGGGAAGAAATAATAAACTGCACCAGTTCAGGTTGGGAGGGGATGTGCTGGAGAGCAGCCCCAAGGAGAAGAACCTGGGAGTGCTGGTGGAGAACAAGTTCTGCATGGGACAGCAATGTGCCCTCGTGGCCAAGAAGGCCAATGGGATCCTGGGGTGCATTCAGAGGAGTGTGTCCAGCAGATCAAGGGAGGTTCTCTTCCCCCTACTCTGCCCTGGTGAGACCTCACCTGGAATATTGTGTCCAGCTCTGGGCTCCCCAGTTCAAGAGGGACAGGGATCTGCTCGTCAGAGTCCAATGGAGGGCTACGAGCATGATGAAGGGCCTGGAGCACTGCCCTATGAGGAGAGGCTGAGAGCCCTGGGGCTTTTTAATCTGGAGAAGAGAAGACAGAGAGGGGATATAATAAATGTTTCTAAATATCTGAGGGCTGGGGGTCAAGAGGGAAGGGACAGACTCTGCTCACTTGCACCCTGTGACAGGACAAGGGGCAATGGATATAAACTCCAGCACAGGAGGTTGCACCTCAATATGAGGAGGAACTTCTTCACTGTGAGGGTCACAGAGCACTGGAACAGGCTGCCCAGAGAGGTTGTGGAGTCTCCTCCCTCTGGAGACTTTCCAGCCCCATCCAGATGTGTTCCTGTGTGACCTGCACTAGTTTCTACGGTCCTGCTCTGGCAGAGGGGTTAGACTTGATGATCTCTGGAGGTCCCTTCCACCCCCTACCATGCTGTGATCTGTGACCTCTGATCTCAGAACTACATTTTTAATTTGTGTTTACCTTGTGATGTGCTACAACCTGTAAACTCTTTTTCTGAAAAGTTACTATTATCTGTCCCTTCTCCCTCTTCTGGGTGCAAATGATTGTCTTCTTGTGTCTTCGTCTTGATTTCTTTCACGAAATTTCCCCAGTTTCTAAGCAAGGTTTTGAATTCTAGTGCTGTCTTTTAATGTGCTTGCAACAGCTGTAAGGTTGGTGTGACTGGCAAGTCATGAAAGTATTCAGGGTACAAAACATTATTGAAAATATGACTTCATACTGGGTTCAGAACAGCTCCCTGTGAGGTCCCATTCCTTTGCTATGGGAGTTAAGTAGCATTGGTTATGATTCTTCTAAGTGAGATTTTTTGGAATGTTTTTATAACCCCTTTACAGTAAATTTGCAAAGTCTTTGCTTAGTTTACCTATAAGGAAGACCTATCAAAACTTGCCAAATCCTTATTAAAGTCAATACCCTGAGTACTTTTCCCTATCCACATGTACTGTTCCCCTTTCACAGAAGGAAATTAGACTATGCTCACATGATTTATTCTTAATGAATCTATGCTGGCTGTTAGTTATTTCCTTTTTACCTTGCAGATAGCTTGCTCGATTATTAATTCTGAGGTTTTTTTTCCTGCAGTCAGATTAACTCACCTGCACTTGTCTTCTCTTTTCATGGAGAACATTGTGGAACTACATCATTCTAACAGGAGTAGTTAAATATGGTGAAACATATGATGCTGATATGGGTGAGATTACAGCTGGCTCAGCAGTCCAGCATGTGTTGGTATTGCTGGCTTCAGACCCTTAGCAAAGACTCAATGCATGGCAACTGCACCAGCTGACTTGTGTCCCATCAATATACCCCTATGGCATTTGAAGGATCTGTGTTCCTCAGGAAAGAAACATTATTTTACAGCTGAAGGGAAAGATCCAGGTTTTGAAGGTGTATTTTTTTCAGATTCTTTTCTTCTACAGCCTGGGTGTGGTAGGCAGCAATGAGTCGGTAGAGGGTGCAGGACTCAGATCATCACAGAATCACAGAAACATTCAGGTTGGAAAAGATCCTCAGGATCACCAAGTCCAACCCAGAACCCTACTCTGCAAGGTTCACCCCTAAACCATATCCCCAGGCACCACATCCAAACCACCTTTAAACACATCCAGGGTTGATGACTCAACCACCTCCCTGGGCAGCGCATTCCGATCTCTGACCACTCTTGCCGTGAACACCTGGAAATAAAGTAACAGAGAAAAAGCTTTTTAAGACTCTCTTCTTCATAGCTTGGAGAAAGACAGCAGTGACTTGTTTTAAAGGAAGCAAAATACCAGAATAAAGCACAAAACGTAAAAAAATATTTATAGGCAGTTCAGAAATGTAGCTGTCTGAAAGACACCTTTTGCTTCAGTGCTCCTGCTCCCACATCACTCTGTCCAAGCATACTTGGGGCAGGTGTATCGGGTTCAAAAGAGAAGTAGAGCAAGTGCAATTTCCTCTGTCCCCTGCTCCCATCTCTTTTCTCCCTCTCCCTTCTATACCAGGCAAATACAAGGGACATAGTTTTGGAAGCTTTTAAACTTTTCTGAGCCGACTCCGGTCATGACCTGCTGTAGATTAGCCGTGGCACAATCCGTTATCCGTTCATGTGTAACCTAACAGCAGACAGCTGTTTGGCTGTTCCCAGCTGGGATTTCAGTACTCAGCTCTGGAAGCTCTTTGTTGGCTCCTTATACCACTCACTGTGTATTTGGACCCTGTTTTGCCTACTCAGAAACTGGGCAGGCTGTTTGACTAGGGCAGAGATGCCAGGCAAAGATGAGTAGCTTGCATATTACTGTGAAGATTGTTGTGTTTGCTGCAGGAAAGATCTTCTGTTAGCAACGTTTACCCAGTAGCATCACTCACTGTGGCACCAACAACTTACAGTAACACTAAAACCCTTGGGAAAAGAAACTGGAAACAGAAAAAAACCTTGCTGTGAATAGCTATGGCTGACAAGCTTCTCCTGGTATGGCAGATAGAGGAATACTCTTTGGGATTTCTTGGGATGTCGTCATATGCTTGTAATCAACATGAGGAGAAACTTCTTCACAGTGGGGGTGACAGAGCACTGGAACAGGCTGCCCAGGGGGGGTTGTGGAGTCTCCTTCTCTGCAGACTTTCCGAACTCACCTGGATGCATTCCTGTGTGGACAACTCTAAGCGATCCTGCTCTGGCAGGGGGATTGGACCTGATGATCTCTTGAGGTCCCTTCCAAACTCTGATATACTGTGATACTGTGATAATGTCTGAGAAACAGGCTTCCATGCATTGATGGCAATCCTGTGTCATACAGTCCACCTTATACCACCAAGAAAAGATAAAAGTTTCCAAAGCACTGGGATCTCATTCCCCTTGGCTTCCAATTCAACCTGACCTACCTAAAGCTGCTGTTGCTGGCAAAAATACCATCTGTGTCACTGCCTGGGAGTGCCCTTGTAACCAGGCCTTATTGTGCCTGTTGTGATATTACCAGGTAGCTACAAATATCTTTCTTTGATGGATCATTATCAGTAGAATGTCATCTGCAGGAGACGTCTGCCCTGCGTGGGCCTGAGGTAAGATCCGATGGTATTCCTTGTGCTGCCCTGATGTTAATTCTTGCACCAGTCTAATGATTCCCAGAAGTCTTACACAAGTGCTTTTCTGTTTCTGCAATCCTGACATGTTCCTGAATAGCACTTTCAGTGGTTTAAGCTTGGGAAACATACTCCAAATAAAGGAAGGTGTGTGTGGATGCTTTGAAAGGAAGCAATTTTGCATCCATTACACTGTTTCTGTTTTGATCTTCCTTTGTTGCTTGCTTCTTTAAAGTTAGCTGGAAAGCAGTTGAGAGGAAGCTCCCTGACTCTCAAATCCACCCATTATATTTAGAGAGTATAAAGTAACATTGTGTAAAAACTAGGGCAAAGGAGTAGCACCAGCAGTGGTTTGTCAGCAGAAATGTCAGGAGGGTGCAGCAGGAGCCATTTGCATTCTCTTGTTCCAAGATGATAATGGAGCCAATAAGGATAAGCATTTGGGGTGAGGAAAGAGTATTTCCTCTGATTCCTGCTGCCAGGTGGGAAAAAGAGCAAAACTGTGAATGTTGCTGTCAACACAAGGTCACCAACAGCCACCGATGCTATTTAGATTCTGCGGATATCGTTCTGTATGTTCATAGAAAAAGAGATGGAGGAGCAAAAAGATAGAGGTGACAAGGAGATACCAGAAGTAGGCAGGAGATGACAACAGCTAACAGCTATTTAATGTAGGAGTGGTTAACAAGTGCCATGAGGACTAGGGACAGGCAAAGTGGGACATTTAAGTGGAGCATAAGGACTGTGAAGCATTTAGTTTGACCAATGAGGATAGATATGACTGGTTGGCAGGTCAGCCCACCTGAAGATACTCTGTGTGTGCTGTGAAGAGAGTGGAGACTCAGATCTGCCAAAGCTTATCAGATGAAGTATGGAGCAAGCTCTAGACAACCCTGATCCTGTTGGCTGTGCATGAAAGTGGCTTCTGAGAACATGTGTTGGATACTTTATTTCTAAGACGATCAGAGGGCTGGAGCACCTCTCCTATGAAGACAGACTGAGGGAGTTGGGGTTGTTCAGTATGAAGAAGAAAAGGTTCTGAGGAGACCTTCTAGTGGCCTTCCAGTATTGGAAAGGGGCTACAAGAAAGCTGGGGAGGGACTTTTTAGGATGTCAGGTAATGACAGGACTAGGGGGAATGGAACAGAACTAGAAATGGGTAGATTCAGATTGGATGTTAGGAAGAAATTCTTCCACATGAGGGTGGTGAGACACTGGAACAGGTTGCCCAGGGAGGTGGTGGATGACCCATCCCTGGAGGTTTTGAAGGCCAGAATGGATGTGTCTCTGAGCAAGCTGATGTAGTGTGAGGTGTCCCTGCCCATGGCAGGGGGTTTGGAACTGGATGATCCTTGAGGTCCCTTCCAGCCTTAACAATTTTATAATTCTATGATTCTAAGGCCTTCTGTAATTGTGTAACATGTAAGTTACCAGAAAGCAAGTAGATCTGGTTTTTCAAATTCAGCAAGCACTTGTTGACTCTGTTAGTGCTTATAATGAGTCTATAGAACTGAATCTAATCCTGGGTCTGTCTGTTTTATTAGAGATATTTATATTTTTGTTTTTTTTTGTTGGAAGATACTTTGATAATCTTCTAATCTTATATCCAGTCCCTGACTCTGCAGCTAATTCACATGCAGAGCTGGCTGTGGATACTGGGCATCAGGTATGTCCTAAGCAATGTGAAACAAAAAGAAAAGGTTATTCAAGGTTCTCTTTTTTTTTCTGTGTAAGCAAAATTCTTTTAAATAGTCATCCAAACAGGGGTGCTATTCATTTCCCATCTCTGCAGGAAAGTGTTAACATAGTAATGCTTTGTGATCATGTGTTAGTTATTAGGTTCATAATGAGTATAATACTGTCTTAGTTGTAATTTTCATTAATACAGCAGAAACTACAGTATGTTAATGTGTGTTCCTTCAAGATTAGCTACAGAAAGTGAAAATGCATTTCTGTACTAATACAGTAAAAATCTATTATACCCATCACCTTTGTGTGTGGAAAAGGAATTATTTTAACAGGTTTGTTCCATTAATGGTTATTTGTTTAAGAGGGCCTCTCAATATCGTACATTTTCTGCCTGCACATTCTGATTTTTTTTTTCCTGTGGACGCATCTGGTTTTTTGACAGGTTATTTGTCTGATGAATGGCAGGATCCCAAGTAAAAACACAGACTCCAGAGATATCAAAATTAATATGCTTTAATACATAGGTATTTGTACATATCTATACCTATACCTCTATCTCTATCTCTGTCATCTCTCTCTCTCTCTCTCTCTCTCTCTCTCTCTTTCTATCTCTATCTTTATCTCTATCTCTCTATATCTATATCTATATCATCTATATCATCTATATCTGTCTGTCTATCTATCTATCTATCTATCTATCTATCTATCTATCTATCTATCTATCTATATCTCAGCAATAATCAAAACAAAAAGATAAATAGAATAGTGATGCCCAAATGGTTACTACATAGAACCATGGAATCATGGAATCATAGAATGGTCCAGGTCAGAAGGGACCTCCAAAGCTCATCCAGTCTGACCTCCCCACACTCAGCAGGGACATCCCCAACTAGATCATGCTGCCCAGAGCCTCCTTCAGCCTCACCTTGAATATCTCTAAAGAAGGAGCCTCAACCACCTCCCTGAGCAATTTGTTCCAGTGTTCCACCACCCTCATAGTGAAGAACTTCTTCCTGATATCCAATCTAAATCTGCTCTGCTCCAGTGTGAAGCCATTGTCCCTCATCCTGTCTCTTCAGGCCTTTGCAAACAGTCTCTCTCTACCCTTCCTGTAGCCCCATTCAGGTTCTGGCAGGCTGCTATTAGGTCTCCCTGGAGCCTCCTCTTCTCCAGGCTGCACACCCCCAGCTCCCTCAGCCTGTCCTCGTAGCAGAGGTGCTCCAACCCCCTGAGCATTTTTGTGGCCCTTGCCTGGAGCCTATCCATACATAAAGTTAACCATAGTGATTAAGAAACACACATCACCAACTGTCCTAATACTTCACCATCATCCAGATCTGCAGTCACTGGGAGGTCCTGGTTACAGTGAGGATTTGGAGAACTTTTCCCATCAGTTGGGAGGCCCTATATGATATGTCTGCTTGCAGGTGAGGTGTCACAGAATCACAGAATTATTGAGGCTGGAAAAGACCTCTGAGATCATCAAGACCAGCTTATGACCTAACATCCCATCAACTAAACCATGCCACCAAGTGCCGCATCCAATCTTTTATTAAAGACCTCCAGTGATGGTGACTCCACCACCTCCCTGAGCAGTCCATTCCAGTGCCTGATCAGCCTTGCTGTGAGGAACTGCTTCCTAATATCCAACCTAAACCTCCCCTGGCACAGCTTCATATCATGCTCTCTTTTCCTGCTACTGGTTGCCTGGGAGAAGAGTCTGAACCCCACCTGACTACAACTTCCTTTTAAGTAGTTGTAGGGAGTGGTACCCAAAGTCTCTGCAAGAGGCTCCAGCTTTTTATAGTGTTGAAAAAATAGTTTGAATGTGGGAATATCTAGTTTCACCCTTCTCTTATATTCCTTTCACAGCCTGGCCACTGCTCAAGGAGGAGCTAAGGGAGTGTTCTTTTCTATTTGGCTTTGAACACATGCTTTCAACCAAGGCTGGACATCTGGGCACGTGGCCTTGACAATCTTCCAAACAAGGCCAGGTATCAGCCTGCATGGCCTTGATAAGCTGCTGAACAAGGAAAGCTGCATACATGCTCATGACATTCTCATTAATGGTTGTACTTCACTAACAATCATACATATTTCACTAATGAGCAAACATAATTCTCTGATGATTAGATACTAGCAACAGATGCTAAAGATAATACATGTTTCACTAATGAGTTGATACTGCTAATAAATAACACTGGGTTGGGGTGTTCATCTAGAGGTCAGCTTTGGTTTGGGACCTCAGTATTTCCATTATGTTCCTGTAAGCTCCAGTTGTTTGTTATTTTTTCCTTGTCTTGAGGATTTTCTTATAAAGTATACATACAGAACACTTTGAATATGTATTGGAATGTCCTGTCAAATCAAAGCTTGCTAATCGTGCCACAATAGTTCAGTAGAGCTCAGGGTCGATTCACTTTCCCTTCCCCTCTTTATATCCCAACACTCTTCCCAAAAACCCTACAGCAAGGAGCTTCATGTCACCCTCTATCTCATAGGCTGGCTGAAGAAAAGAGAGGCTTTGGTCAGCTTTCTCTGTGCATCTCACTCTACATCTTTAGTGCTGCACTGACTACCCCCCTTAGGAGGGTTTATTTCTATTACTGCTGTCATAGAATCATAGAATCATAGAATCAGGGTTGGAAGGGACCACAAGGATCATCCAGTTCCAACCCCCCTGCCATGGCCAGGGACACCTCACACTAGATCAGGCTGGCCAGAGCCTCATCCAGCCTGGCCTTAAACACCTCCAGGGATGGGGCCCCAACCACTTCCCTGGACAACTCATTCCAGGCTCTCACCACTCTCATGGCGAAGAACTTCTTCCTCATGTCCAGCATGAATCTTCCCACTTCCAGCTTCATTCCATTCCCTCCAGTCCTATCACTCCCTGACAGCCTAAAAAGTCCCTCCCCAGCTTTCTTGTAGCCCCCTTCAGATACTGGAAGGCCACAAGAAGGTCACCTCAAAGCCTTCTTTTCTCCAGACTCAACAGCCCCAACTCTTTCAGTCTGTCTTCATAGGAGAGGAGCTCCAGCCCTCTGCTCATCCTGGTGGCCCTTCTCTGGACACCTTCCAGCATGTCCATATCCCTCTTGTAATAGAGGCTCCAGAACTGGACACAGTACTCCAGGAGGCATCTCACCAGAGCTGAGTAGAGGGGGAGAATCACCTCCCTTGACCTGCTGGCCACACTTCTCTTGCTGCAGCCCAGGCTCTGGTTGGCTTTCTGGGCTGCAAGTGCACACTGACAGCTCCTGTTGAGCTTCTCATCCCCCAGCACCCCCAAGTCCCTCTCCTCAGGGCTTTCTAGCCAGTCCCTGCCCAGCCTGGATTTGTGCTTGGGATTGCCTCGACAACCAGCTGCAGGACCCTGCACTTTGTCTTGTTGAACCTCATGAGGTTGGCTTGTGCTCACCTCTCCAGCCTGTCCAGGTCCCTCTGGATGGATCCCTTCCCTCCAGGGTGTCTGCTACACCACACAGCTTGGTGTCATTCCTGAATAGATGTTTGAGCTGCAACAGTCTATATATCACCACAGGAAAGGCATTAATTTGGCAGAGTATTTTAAAACTGCACTAAATAGGGGAGGAGAGTGTAAGTCCGTTCCATTCTCTGCACTTCTCTTAATGCAGCAGGGGAGGATTCCCATCATACGTTCCCTGGTGGCCTGGGAGACACTCCCCAGCTAGAATCACAACCCCTACCCACCTGCTCTTCTGCATCCAGAGTTAGAGAGTGAGTGTGGCAATGTCTCTGTGCTGAGGGGGCAGAGGAAAAGGGCAAGCTGCCAAGTCCAGTTATTGCCTCTTCAGTCTCTGAAAGCAATGTAAAGAGAGAACTGAAGCTGATGTCATTCAGGGGTCACATATAGTTCCCACTGACAAAGTTGTATAGGATTTTTTTTGTTCCTCATCAGTATGAACCATGCAGTCTGTGGTGTTTATAGTTATTTGCTCTTGGAAACTGTGTATGTAAGGAGTTCATATGCTTTGCCACATCCTGTAGTAAGTGTTCGTATCAGCTCTTTCCAAATGATTGATTCCTAGCTTGTTGCAGCACAGTTCATCAAATCCTTAATACAGAGGTGAATGGATGGTAGTCCTTTTTCATCCAAACAATTGTAAGCCTACATTTGGCTAGCAGCTATGCTTGTTGGATGAAGCATGACTGTTAGTGTTCTGTTTGTTTGCTATTGCCAGCAAACAATACTCTGGCAAGCACTTACACTTTCTTTCTCTTGCCTTTTTATTTTTCTTCTTTTTTTTTTTTTTTTTTTTTTTTTTTTTTTTTGGTGCTATACAAAAGTAAGCATGAGTAATGTGTGTCCAGAGTGCACATGGTAATTTCTCTCTGAACACAGAAAAAATTAAAAGGAGAGCAAGTCATCTGAGGTCATGTTCATGGCATGTGCTATGTTATCTGAACAAATTTGTTAGATTTTGCTTAACACTGTTCGAAGTCAATGAAAAAATTTTGCAGCTGACTCTTTCCCTTTGCATCTCTCATTTTGTTTCCCCAATTTGCTTCATTTATCTTTCTGGTAACATTAAAGGGAAAATAGCCAGGTAGGCATAATTTCCCAGCACAGATAAGTAGTGAAGAATCTGGGAATGCAATGGGAATCTTACTTCTTGAGCACATTTCTTAGTTCCTTTGTAAGCCTCTGTCTATATTAATGTATCACTGCACTTTGCAGAATAATATGCTCATAAGGGCTTCATAGTCAGCTTTCCCTCTTCATTCTGAGGACCAACATGTTAGTTTTTCAACAGCTGTAATCAGGAAAATAAGAGCTTTAGAGTTTGCTTCAAACCCCATATCTCTAGGCAATCTGCTGCTAGAAAGCTACTCACAGAGTTAGCATGAAACTATTCTAATTCTGTATTAATTGCTGTAATTAGTTTTTTTGCGTCATGATCAGATCAAGGAAGCCTAGTGAGAGGGAAAAAAAAAAGAAAAAGAAAGAACCCTCTTTATCTACAACTCTCCTAAAATGAGACTCAATGTTGCCATCAAAGGCAAAGGCAATGCCAATTAGACCTTCCCATGAGGGCAAAAGCCATTGGATTCACAGATGTCAGGGGCAGTTTGATCCTGGTTGAGATGGAGGATGGAGTCATCCTCAACATGCTCTCCTGCATGCAGGCCTTCTGCTTACGTTTCTCCTGATGGGGTCTTTTTGGTTTCTCTGTTTTGCTTAGATTCCTCAACTCTGGAAGCCTTTCTGGTCCTTGCTGCTTGTTCATAAACCCAGGATTTCCTTACACGATGCTGTCTGTGCCTAGTGTACCTGCAGAGAACGATACCTGCCACGTTTCTCCTGACCCACTTTGTTGTGTGGCAAACCAACTGTTTGCAAAGCATCTGACTGCAATCTGGGGGAAGTTCCCAATCTGAATCTTGTGCTGCTGTCGTTGCCTGTGATGCAGGATGAGCATTCATTTATCCTGCTCTTTCCTTTTACACAGCTGTTGTTTGCTATTTCCCAGTTATTAAATACTTGCACAAGGAAAGAAATATAAAAATGCTGATACTTGCCATTAACTATTTTGGATGCAACAACTAAGTCTGCCAACTGCATGAAGTGAATGCATTTTGTTAACCACATCAAAACTGCACTTGTAAGAAAAGGCTCATTGGGTCAGATAAGAAGGACACAGAGTATGGTGTTAGCAAAGAGCCTTGGTTTCCCATCCATAAAATGCATGTTTCTTTTTTTTTTTTTTTTTGGTCCTTTGTATGCTTCAGTTATTTAGACTTAAACTTTTCATGATGGGAACTGCTTCTTAATTACAATCTACTTATACAATGTCCAGTCATCAGCTAGCCAGCAGTAGAGAGTTCCTCCCAACCCACTCATCTCTCTTGTATCTCACCACTTCCTTAGTTTATATTCTCACCTAAACAAAGATTCTCCTCCATGGCAGTCTTTCTGCATCCTGTTCCTTCCCATTCTTTCTCTCTCCTCCCACATGACCTTCTCCAGATGGTACATCTGCAGGAATAGGAACAGATTTAGAAATAGTTGGTTTTCTTTGAATGGAATTTAAGATGGATTAGCTTCTGGCCAATGCTGTACTTTATGTGCAGGCTAACCTGCTAGACCTGGACATGAAACCATGTTTCTATTCAACAAGAGCTTTGGAAATGTAGACGTTTTATTGACCTGGGTGAAATGTTGACATCTCAGAAATGTGCAGAAAGTGTCCATAACTGAGTATGCATCTTTTGGCTGAGCATGGACAGAGAGTCTTATGCTTTTCCATGTTCTTTATTAGCACTATCCCTGTCCATTCAGAAGAGCTGAGGTGAGACATGTAGGAAGGGAATGCACACGTAGGAAGGGAGTGCGCATGTATGCTGCTCACCTTTCCATTTACCTTGTCCCATAAAATCTCAGATTTTCCCTCTGATATCAGGAAGAAAGGAAAGATTTGGTTCTATAGCTCTATGAAAGGTTGAATTTCTCATGATGCTACACTTTTTCTAGGTGCACAAAATAGTTATTATGGACGGTGCAGCTGACGGAGTGGAAAATTAAGCCTGAAGTGTTGTAATGTGCTTGTTTCAGCATGTCTGGAAGGAGTGCCATGCTCAAGAAAGCTCAGATTTTTCTCTTCTCAAGTAAATGATCATCTCTCACCACAGGTGCCCTTTTCCTCTAGCCCTTCTCACCAGAACATTATCCACACTGTTGTTTACCTTCGATATTAGATATTCTTTGCCATGATACTCCGAGCATTTTTTTCCTACACATCTCTTCTAGTTATGGACCTCTCTGGGAAATTTGCTTGAGTGGGAACTATGGATTAGGTTGTAGAGTTATTAAATATTAATAAGCAATTAATTTCATATCACCCAAATTATAGAAGTATCATTCCCAGCCATGTGACCATCACCTGTCTCTTCCTCTGCCTTTTTTTTGGAGTCTGAGGAGCAGGACCTTTGGCACATTAATTTGTGATGACGCCATCAGTCACTCTTTGAGCAATGAACTTTATCACTTCTGTTCTCTACATTGGGAAAGCTCAGTTTGTGTGTTGGTTTTTCCATTATCAGTGGTGCAGTGTGAAACCATGACACCTAGTATAACATCTGTAAGGTGCAGTAGCTCCTAAGACTGAGTTTCACAGCTCACTCATGTATTGAGACATTATGAAACTTAAACTTTTTTTTTTTAAGCTGAAATTCTCCAACCTCTCCTCTTAAAAAAAAATCTAAGCAATGATGCAGATAAGTTTTCAAGAAGATTGTTTTATGAACACATGTGCCACACTCTGTCTTTTTAAAGAGCAGAAAAATCACATAAATGACAGTCCCAGAAACTGTAGATTTATGACTTTTTTTAACTTTCCGATTATGTTGGCAATGACTGAAAAAAAATAAAATTTTGTAATTTTGAGGAGAGAATAATGTACTTTTTTATTAAAATAGAAATGACACACTGCTGCATCTCTAACTTGATTTAGTGTTTTTATTAGTTATAGAACTGTTTTAATACCTCACTAACTATTGCTTTCTCCCTTAAGGTTTTCATTGTTCTCATACCCTAGAAACAAATTGATAATTCTGAAAAAAATAAAGTATTTCTTGGTTGTTTGCTAACAGCAGAATAGCAATCAGTCACCACAGGGTTACTACAATGGGCATCATTATATCTGGATCTTTATCAATTTCACTATATGGGTAAGTATTATTGCTGCATACCGGAACTCCTTTGGTGTTATTGCTTAATTTTAATTGTGATTGTAAAATGTGAAAAATGTGGATCTTTAAACCACAATTAAACACCTGCTATACTTGTTGTGCATTGGCATTTAAAGATATATTGAGTGTTTAAAATCTGCTGATTCAGATATTACACTGGGGGGGTGAGGGGTGTAGGGGAGAGGAATAAATAAAAACCAAAGAAACAAAAAAAACCCAGCGAGGGATCGGTTTGCAAACAAATATTTGCTTAAGGAAACAGTTGCTGGGAAATTTAATTTAGCCAAATATGTGATGTAACATCTGAAGCTTAAAACATTTTTGAAGAGTGAACTTTGATATGCTGTTTCTCGTGCAGCTTCAGAGATGCTGCTGGTCCCTCGCAGCTTCCAAGGATCCCACTGTCCTGTGTGTGTGTCCCTCTGACATCCTGCTCATGGAAAATTCCACACTGGAAAACACCTGCCCAGCATTAGCGAAATGTAAATGGCAGAAACAGCAGAATGTCAAGTTGCAGAGACATGAAGAAACGAAGGCTTTTGTAGAAAAAGCCTCTGCTGACTGCTCCCAAATTCTTTGTTTCATCCAAGAGTGAAAACATTTCTAAATTGCTTCTGGTTCTGTGGTGAGAAGCCCAGCAAAACACATGAGCACATGATTTTCTTTCAGCTCATGAGTAATCTGAACGAGTTAGAGCTCAGCACATGTTGATGTGCTTTGCTGGGCTTGGATCTGTTGGTAGTGTAAGGAGGTTTAGATCTAGCAGCAGCTCAGTGCAGTTAAGTCAGCAAGCAGCCTGTGCTGCACAGCCTGGCTCGTGAACCTCTCTGAATCTCCTCTCTTCCCCTCCCATAACTATGGCTTGGAAAAATTATTAGATATGAAAAAAAAAGAGAGATTCATCCTCTCAATAAAGACTAGTTATAGAACAAAATTAGTTAAGAACAAAATTAATCAGGAGACAAGGTTAATTAATTGATACATCCTTAAACCATCACAGTTACATCAACACCACTGCCATTAATCAAAGCACTAAGACTACAGAAAAAAAAGACATCTAGTGTGAGGTGTCCCTGCCCATGTCAGGGGGGCTGGAACTAGATGATCCTTGAGGTCCCTTCCAACCCTGACAATTCTCTGATTCTATGATTATTTCTTGCATAATCTTGAATCTTGAAGTTTCATTGTTTACAGGTGTCAAAAAACCAACATTATTTTAATTGTTAATTTTTATCTATTGCTGTTTTGTTCCTTTTCAACCACTTTAAGCTCAGAAAAAAAAAATCACAGTATCAACTCTTCCATCTTTGTGCATATAGTAGGAAAAAGTTCCATGCACTCAGCTAGTTGTCCTGTTTTCTGGAAGGCTATTCAGACAATTATTTTGCTTCACGATTTATGAAGCAAAGGCTAAGGATAAAGATAAGGCTCAGATAAGGATCTCGAATCAAATGCCTCCCCCCATCTAAACCAGCAATTCTAGGAAACAAACTATTCCTTTATTTAGGAGAGGTAACACACAGTATTTTTCTTCCACCACAGAAGTGAGCTTGGTGTTTCTTAGTGGTTTCCCAAGTAGGCTACATTGCTTTTCAGGGGTGCGTTGACCCCCAGGGATCAGTACTGGGTCCAGTTTTGTTCAGTATCTCTATCAATGACTGGGCTGAGGGGACTGAGAGTACCCTCAGCAAGTTCTGATGATACAAAACTGGGGAGGTTGGCTGACCCCTGTCAGGCTGTGCTGCCATCCAACATGACCTGGACAGGCTGAGAGCTGGCTGCAGGCAAACCTCATGGAGTTCAATATGGACAAGTGCAAGGTCCTGCTTCTGGGGAGAAATAACAGCAGGCACCAGGACAGGTTAGGGCTGCCTTGCTGGAAAGCAGCTCCATGGAGAAAGACCTTGGAGTGCTGGTGGACAGCAAGTTCTCCATGGAACAACAATGTGGTCTTGTGGCCAAGAGAGCCAACGGGATCCTGGGATGTATCAAGAAAGGTGTCCAGCAGGGCTAGGGAAGTTCTTCTACCTCTTCACTCTGCCCTGCTGAGACCACACCTGCAATCCTGTGTCCAGTTTGGGGGTCCCCAGTTCAAGAGAGACACAGACCTGCTGGAAAGAATCCAACAGAGAGCCACTAAGATGCTTAGGGGACTCGAGCATCTGCCCTGTGAAGAGAGACTGAGAGCCCTGGGGCAGTTTAGTCTTGAGAAGAGAAGACTGAGAGGGGATCTGATCAATGTGTATCAATAGCTGAGGGGTGGGTGTCAAGTGGAGGGGGCCAGGCTCTTTTTGGTGGTTCACAGTGATAAACCAAGGAACAACAGGTACAAGCTGGAACCTAGAAGATTTCACCTCAACATGAGGAGAAACTTCTTTACAGTGAGGGTGACAGAGCCCTGGAACAGGCTGCCCAGGAGGGTTGTGGAGTCTCCTTCTCTGGAGACTTTCAAACCCCACTTGGATGCATTCCTGTGCAGACTAGCCTAAGTGATCCTGCTCTGGCAGGGGGGTTGGAGCTGATGATTTCTTGAGGTCCCTTCCAACCTCTGATATACTCTGATACTGTGATACTGTGACTTAGGTTTATATTTTTTTGCCATTGACTCCTGGAAGGACTCTCCTGCTTCTTGCCCATATGCTTCTGTTGAGTTCGCATTGAACTTTGAAACTGATTCAACATGACCTGCTGTCAACCTCTTCCTGCACACTGGGTGATCAAAATACACCCCCTCTCCCCCATTTCCTGGGAGAGTAGGATTCCTGGGGCACTTCACTCTTCCTTATCTTTTCCTGCATGCTAGTTTGAAACCAGCCACATCTGGCAAATAGGCGTGGGAAAGCCAACAACGTTTTGATAACGATTGTATGCAATAAATCAACAAGGTTTTTTTTATTTCAATTTGTTCCCCCAAATACTACCTCACTAACTCCTTTCTTCAGAGACCAAACAGCTTCTCAAATGCCTTACCACAAATAAATAATGTAAGTATCTTCTGCTTGTCTTATAGCATGTCTTGGCTACCAGTACACTTTCCTGTCAATCTTCAGTAATGACTTGTGTCAGGTGGAACCTCCTGGAAAGGAAATGGGTTTATCTTAAAAAGTTGATGAGACCATCTCCTCTATCTCTGATGTGTGTCACAGAGAGGGATTATTAAATATAGAATAAATAACAGAGAACTGTATTACTGAGCTTTAATTCCATTGAGAGTTTCTATCTTTTTAAAGCAGATTCAGTCAGTGGCTCATGAAAGCTGTCAGGTTGTTGGAAACTGAAGTGGTCTTTTATCCCACAGGTGATGTGGGCATTGGCAAGAAATATGTAAACTCTCCTTGTTTATGCTTTAGCCAGTCCATATGAAGGGAAAAAAGGAGGCAGCTCCAGGCAGTGCAATGTTTCACAGACTATATCTGGTTGGAAGAGACCTTCGAGCTCATCCAGTCCAGAAGGGTCAACAGTAAATGTCCCTAAGCACCAGGTTGACACACCACTTAAACACCTCCAGGAATGGTGACTCCACCACTGCCCTGGGCAGACCATTCCAACATTTGACAACCCTTTTAGTGAAGAAATGTTTCAGTGAAGAAATGCTTCCTAATATCCAGCCTTAAACCCCCCTGGCACAGCTTGTAACCCTTTCCTCTAGTCCTGTCACTTGCCACCAAGGAGAAGGGGCTGGCCTCCTCCTCACTCCACCCTGCCTTCAGCTAGTTGTAGAGAGTGATAAGCCCTCCCCTCAGCCTCCCCTTCTCCACACTGCAGAACCCCAGCTCCCTCAGCCACTCCTCACAACACATGTGCTCAAGGCCCTTCACAAGCCTCATTGCCCTTCTCTGGACACACTGTAAGGTCTCCCTGGAGCCTTCTCTTCCCCAGTCTGAACAACCCCAATTCTTTCAAGCTCTCTTCATAGGAGATGTTCTCCCGCCCTCTGATTGTCTTCGTGGCCCTCCTCTGGACCTGCTCCAGCAGGTTTAGTGCAACTAAGCCAACTAGTTGTGAGAGGACTGGTACCTCTGCTTGCCATGCTGATGTGTAGGTAGGCTGGGATCCCAAAGCTGCTCTCTTTGCCCGAGCACGGGGAGCACCCCTGGAGCTGTGCTGGTGGATAGCACCACACTGCAGGGGGAATAAACCCAAAGCAGGGAAGTCTATGAAGCCCCACAGGCAAAATGATCTGACTCAGAGGAATCCTTTTATTGCAGTCTTAGGAGAACCCATAGGGAGCCTCTCATTGCTTGGGCTCCACAGGATGTGTGGCATACTGAGGCTTACATTTTAAGTCTACACCTTTATAGCACAAAGCCTGTCAATTAATTTACCTACTCTTGTAGTCAACTTTGGCAGCTTTATAAATCGGGAAAAGAGATTCACGATCTAAATCCAGCCCCACGCTCCGTGCTGCATTGATGCCTATAATTCCTCATAGAAAATATCTTTCCTGAAGTCTGCAATGTGTTATAATCTCTAATTATGAATATGTTCACAGAATTTGTTCATCTCAAGACGCACTTGTGCATCTGTTATTTATGCACTATACATTAAACTTTACATATAGCTTTAGAAATATTTCTGCAGATGTGCACTTGTACTTAAAAGACCGTAGAAAATGATATGTTAAGCTGCGTGACGTGGTCCTTGGGCAAGGATTATAAAGTACTGGAAGGAGCAACATCTTTCCCTATGACAGAGTTTTAACTAGAGTCATACAGCTCTCTGCTGAAACTGTGGGCAGCAGAGGGGGTCTCCAGAGCCACAGCTGCAGATGATGCTGCAGCCCTCCTTTACCTGTCTTGGTACTTCTGTCTGCCTTGCAGGCAGTCTGTGGGCTGTGGGTGGCTGCTGTCAGGTGTAGTGGGACTGTGGGGATCCTGAGCCTAGGCACAGGCTGTGCTTACAGACTCTGGGCTTTCATGGCAGGTGTGATGGTTTAAAACTCTTTTAATTTTTCTTTGCAAAGTTCAAGCAGAGAAAGCGAAGGAATGTAAATAAGTCACTGTTGTGTGTAAGAAAGCAAAATAATGATTGTTCTAAACACTTCCATTGGACAGATAGAAATGTTTAAGAACCACTACTCAAAACAAAGTTGGGGCAGTTGGAGTCTGAGTTCACAGCTTGCTGGGCTTCTGTCTGACTTCTTCTTCTTCTCTTCTGGCTGAAGATAACACACTGACCTTGATGAGCTAAGTCCAACAGCCTCTCTGCTTCTTACTCCTCTGCCTTCTGCCAGGGGGGTCTGGGGATTCCTTGTGGTTTGGGGGGAGAGGCTCCTTGGGATGTCCCCTTGGGGGGAAGCAAAGGGAGCTTGGTTGTGCTTTTCTGTCGATTGTATATATTTGTAAATATTGTGAATAGTGTCTATTTGTACAGATTCATTGCATTTCATCACAGATTGTAGAGTTGCTTGTAAATACAGCTTGTATTTGCTTCCAGAATGAGCTAGCCTGGTTATTGTCAGTGGGGGGGGATTTCAGCTCTCACACTGATACATACAGCAGGCAAATCTTGTATCAAGAGCATCCTCAGGCCACTGTTCGAAGAAGATGCAGCAAGAAGTCAGTGTGCTTGTGAGGACAAGAAAGTTGGGCAGTGTGCAAGAAAGACTGTAAACTTTTAAGGGAGATTGAACTTCATGTTTAAATAGCACATAATGCAGTAGGGACTGGTCCCTGCTTGGCATTTTTAATTGCTGCTGTAACAATAATGCAAATAGAGATAATCAGAGGCACTGTTCCATGTGCAGCCATATTAAAAATGATAAATTGTTAATCTACTTGGTCTCCTATTGTAAAGTAATGGTGTCAGTATGCACTTTATTTAACTGAAAGATAAATCTTCAAATGATCAATTTAGAATCTGAAGCAAGGGGAAAAAATACAATTAAACACTAGCCACCAAAGAAAATTTGAATTAAAGATAATGTAACTTAAACATCATCACCACCACTCTCCCCACAAATATTGAGGGCCAATAAATACAGGATGTACAAAAGTATACTTGTCTTTGAGTGCACCCAAATGTCTCCTCTGGGCCATGCTTCCAGTCAGTCCCAGAAGGCTATCAATGCCAGAAGGATATCAATGCCACCTTGAAACTGTGACTCCTTCAGGACTGGAATGCCTTTCTAATAATGCTTTGCTGAAATGAAATATCAACTAACAGATTTTGATAAGGAAGAGGCTACCAGATAATTTTATGTTAAGATTCCTCGGGCAAGCTACCTAAGGATGCACATGGTTTGCGGAGATGAAGCCTGAAAGATCCTGAATGTCTTAGGAAAGTACCAAGGATCCTTCATTCCTGCTGCAAGCTAATGAGGACACTGTGCCAAAAAGGAACACAAATCCGTTGTGGTTTGCTTTTGCTGTGTGTATGCTCCTGTGATTTACAAACAAAAGCTTTTTCTCCGTGGAGAACCAAGAGGCCAACATATCTATACAAAGTGCCCCAGCATCACCTCAAACATACTTGCTTGTTAATCTGGAAAATAAAAGCATGCTACAACGCAGGGTTCTGTTTTCTTGTCACCTTACAATACTATTTTGCTTTTCATGTTGTTTATGTTACACAGAATCATAGAATCAGTCAGGGTTGGAAGGGACTTCAAGGATCAGCCAGTTCCAACCCCCCTGCCATGGGCAGGGACACTACACACTACATCAAGCTGCTCAGAGCCTCATCAGCCTGGCTGAAAAACCTCCAGGGATGAGGCTTCTAACACCTCCCTGGGCAACCTGTTCCAGTGTCTCACCAACCTCATGGGGAAGAATTTCTCCCTAACATCCAATCTGAATCTACCCATTTCTACTTTTTTTCCATTCCTCCTAATCCTATCACTCCCTGACACCCTAAAAAGTCCCTCCCCAGCTTTGTTGTAAGCCCCCTTCCGACACTGGAATGCCACAAGAAGGTCTCCTTGGAACCTTCTCTTCTCCAGACTGAATAGTCTCAACTCTCTCAGTCTGTCTTCATAGGAGAGGAGCTCCAGCCCTTTGATTGTCCTCGTGGCCCTTCTCTGGACAGCTTCCAGCAACTCCAGATCCTTCCTGTAATAGAGGCTCCAGAAATGGACACAGTACTCCAGGAAGAGTCTCACCAGAGCAGAGTAGAGGGGGAGAATCACCTCCCTTGACCTGCTGGCCACACTTCTCTTGATGCAGCCCAGGCTCTGGTTGGCTTTCTGGGCTGCCAATGCACACTTGTGGCTTCTGTTGCGCTTCTCATCCCCCAGCACCCCAAAGTCCCTCTCCTCAGGGCTGCTTTCCAGCCAGTTCCTGCCCAGCCTGTATTTGTGCTTGGCATTGCCCTGACCCAGATGCAGGACCTTGCACTTGGTCTTGTTGAACCTCATGAGGTTGGCTTGTGCCCACCTCTCCAGCCTGTCCAGGTCCCTCTGGATGGATCCCTTCCCTCCAGCTGTCTGCTGCACCACACAGCTTGGTGTCATCAGCAGACTTGCTGAGGGTGCACTGTCCATGTCACCAACAAAGATGTTAAACAAGAATGGTCCCAGGACTGATCCCTTATGGTCTCCACTTGTCACTGGTCTCCACTTGACCATGGACCCTTTGGCAGACACTCTCTGGATACGGCCATCAAGCCAGTTCTTTATCCACTATATGGTCCACCCATCAAACCCAGACTGCACCAGCTTGGAGATCCCAATAATAGAAGTACCCAACATTTTGGAGGTTGACTGAAAAAAAAAAAAAAGTCTTCCTTTTTTCTCCTTGAGGCATTGTATCTTTATGGAGTCACAGAAGCTGGAGATTGTAAAGGCTTTTTGGGTCACTGGAGCCACCCATGTGCTGATGCTGGGTGGACACTCTTCTCCTGTAAAAGCTGGTTGGGACCTGGTGGTGCAAGGAAATTTGCACGTTAATAGGACACATTTTCATAAAGGCTGAACCTGATTTTTGTCTCCATTTATGGTCCAGATACATACAGTGCTACCCAGGCCATATGAAATTTCAGTGAGAAGTTGTGAATGATGTAGGAAATGAAAAATTCATCACAAAGAGCTAGGAGGTAACAGAGCTGTGCTGTGCTCTACCTTTTGATATTAAATTCAGATATAACCAGGAAAAGAAACCAGGCACAAGCAAAAATAAACCCCTAAGAATTAAACTGAGAAAAGTAAAGTGGCTAATTTAACAACTTTTGGTTTAGCATATCTTAAAATGTTCATTCTCTTCTTTAAAAACAAAAACCCCAACCACTTCCTAGCTAAGACAGCACTTACAAATGTGGCTTTGTATCAAATCAAGACAAACTGAAAGGGCTTCTGTAAATTCTAGAAGGTGCTGGAATATTGACACTGGAGAAAGCTGTTTGGTTTTCGTTGGATTTCTCGTTTGAATTTATCTTTTTACCTGCAAGGGGGGGTGGAATCAGTCCTTCTAGGACTCACAAGTGGCATGTATAGAATTTATACAGAGTGCACATAATAAAATACTACAGCTGACCTCTCAAGATGAAGTCCACTAAAAGGCAAGGAATGTTTAGCACATTGTTACTGCAGCTATTCTGAGCGGGTTTGCTTCCATCCCATTGCATAAACGTTCTGTTCCATACTGTTTCAGGGGAGTAACAAATGTTAGAAACTGCTTGAATAAACTGTGCAATCCATCCACCTTCCATTTGGGCACACAGATTTCCTAAACCCTTGAAGAACCCTTAAAAATCATTTCCCTCCTCAGGTAATGTCTGTGGAACGGGTGAGGAGGTGTGTGTCCCTCACTGCTTAAAGCAGGGTTGTTCTTCAACACTTTGAGAATTAGATCCTCAGTCACAATCACCATCAATAACTTCTGCTTACCTGCTCTCCTTGCAGCAAAATGTGACTTTTTAAACACACAGCCCTGGGACTTTGTGCTGGTCAGCAGAGCATCCATGCTGAACAGTGTTCCCTGCTCTCTGCACACATATTCCTTAAAATGCCTGCTGCATCTCCAGCCCTTTACACATCAGCCAGTGAGCACCTGCGTGGAACATGTGGGATTCTAATCTTCACAAGCTAGACGGCCTCGAATAATTTCCCTGTTTTTTATAGGCAATTATGTGGTGATCAAACTACTGTAAAGAGAGACCTGCATCAACCTATCATTTTTCCCCTTTCCTTTCAGACATATAATCTAAGGTTTCCCTTGTGGGTGGCCCTTCTTTCTTTTGTGCCATTGTAATTTCTTCATAGGTGGTACCTGACAAGTCCCTTTTTTACCCTTAGAGTTTTTTGTTCAGATTCCATTCACTTCAAAATATCATTACCATTGCAAACAAGGAAAATGTGTTTATCAGAAACTGCAAACTCCTTTAGGGCCTCATAGGATTAATCACGGTTATAAAGTTTTATTAAACACAATTTTTGTTTAATGACAAGCTCCACCAGTCCTTCCCATTCCAAACCAATCCTGTCCTAAGGGTGTATCTAGCACAGCAGATTGTTTTCAACAGACTCTCAAGACAATCCCTATTACTTTGTCATGCACAGAGATATTTTTCTTCCTGGATAATTTGAACTTCCTTAAAAATCACATCTGTTTCATACTTTATTTATTTGTAATTTAAATCCTTAAATTGAATCTTTCATTACTAACATCTGGGCTTGAAATGCAGCCCACTTGAAAAAAAATACAAATTTTATTTTATTTGTAGTTACCCCCCTCCCTTTCACTTGGTAGCATTGGTACAAACATTCCCTGGCCAGAGGCAAAACAGCCGGGTATCTTAAAGCTGGGATGCCATACCACGTGTAATATGGCTCACTTGAATGTCCCTGAAGTGACTGGCAATTTGCCCAGAATTAGACTGAATGCAAGTAATAAGCTGTAGAAATTCCACAATATTGACAATTAGATATCTCTATACAGCAGCAGCTGTGTATTGTTCTCATGGTATATTCCTCTCAAAGCACCTCCTAAAAACAGGGGGTGGTGGTGAGGGGTGGGGGGGGGTCTGAGGGGGGAGAGAAACCTGGCAGAAGGTTGGAGGCATCAGAAAGGTAATATACATTGTATGAAATATCTCCAGATTAATAGGAATGTTTCTATTAGTACAGTTTTCTACAAGAGAAATACTGGATAAAACTGAATCCTGAGGAATTTTCAGTTTATAGTGCCACATCTGTACTGCAGTAGTGTTACATTTTAAACGTTGGGATTTTTTTTTTTTTTTTTTTTTTTTTTTTGTGAAGGATACCTACCCACTCTTTGCTTTCATTGTGAAGAGGAAGAGATGGGAGTCTGGGCTCACTGGTGGACGCTGTCTGTCTGGGGAAAAGCTTCACCAATTCTTTCAAAAATTACCCCCCAAGCAAAAAAAGGAGAGATTAGTGTCCTGCACAGTGAGGTCCCTATGAGATGTAGCAGTATGGCCTGATTTACCTGGCTTAAGAAATTTCAGATGGCTCTGAGGGGCTTGCTTGGGGCCCCATCCCTGGAGGTGTTTAAGGCCAGGCTGGATGAGGCTCTGGCCAGCCTGCTGTAGTGTGAGGTGTCCCTGCCCATGGCAGGGGGGTTGGAACTGCATGATCCTTGTGGTCCCTTCCAACCCTGACTGATTCTATGATTCTCTGATATTACTGGAATGACTACATTTATTTCCTATTAATTCACATTTCAAAGTTTATTTGCTAGCCTTTTGACAGAAAACATGGACAACAAATTCGTGGAACATTTATTTTATTTTACTCATGAGAAGAAGTGGCTGCCCACAGAGAATGAATTCAATTTTTTTTTTTAATTTATTTTTGCCTTAAAATCATACTTTTGAAATTTGTATTATGAGCTATTAATCTTTGGTATTTTGCCCAGTGGATATCAATGAAACTTTTTTTTTTTTTTTTCCCTCTCCTTTTTATTTTTTCCTGTTGGCTACTAAGCTTGTCAAACTTTGGTTTTGGTATCTGCTTTTGTTGTGATAGAAATGATCATTTAAAAAGTAAGCTGCATTTTTATTTTTTTTTTTCCAGAAGTACCATAAAACTGAGGGAACAATAAGATGTCAAGTTTTATATTGCAGACGCTAATTTATCAAGCTAATTACCAACAAAATGCAACTAAATTGCTGATAATCTTGAGACTGATTAATTCAGCAACAGAGATATTGATGAGCATTTAAAGGTTGGGAAGAGGAGTGTTATGATGCAGGATCCCCTTCCTACTTTGGTGCTTACCAGAGAAGAATTACCTCGGCACTGCATGGCGTACACAACATTTTGACAGATGAGTGTGCTGTATGCCAAACAAACTGCTGCAGAAAGGAGAGGCCAGTTTGTGCCTTTCTCTGCCTGATGTGACCACATTTAATGTTGTTAAAACAGAGAGAAAGATTTTGCATGGCACTATACATTCCAGTTCCCCTGTCCTGACATCCATCACTGCAGCTCCTGACGGTTTTCATTTCCTCTTCTATATTGCTTGTCTTTGTACCACTTCCCTGCCTTTCTCCTTCTCTGCCCTGGGAAGAAAAAGAAAAGAAAACAAAACAACAAAACCAGACACTCCACAAATGCAAACACAATAGGACATCATGACTTATGGTCTTCCCCAGCTGCAGGGTAAGCATAGGTGGTGCTTGTATCCATGAGTTGGAGACAGTATTTCCTCCTTGGGCAATGGGGAGTGTTTCTCGGGGCTTCATCTGAGCTCTGCCTCCTTTCCTCTGGATGCTGAGGCTGCTGACTCAGTGCCAAATGAGGTCAGTCATGATGCCTGTTTCTCCTGAAACTGGAGACTGGGCTGAAACTGCCCGAAATTGTCTCACTTGGGGTCCTCTGCCAACAACACAGCATCAAGTCCCTTCGGTGCCGAATGTGCTCCAGTAAAGGAGGTTAAGAAGCCAGTTCATTAACTGACTCCAGCACTGAGTGAGGTCCCTTTTATAACCTGTGTTATCAGCAGAAGTACAAGCCTGGTGTGGTGAGGAATGTGATTACGGAGGAGATTTCCTGGGAGAGGAATTAGCTGGCTCTGGTGGCGACCTCTGTCATAATGAGCACGCTGCCATCTTTATGAATACAGTGACAGAGGTACTCCCACAGCCCTGAAAAACACTGAGATCCTCTGCCTCCCTGAGCAGCATCAGCCAGGTTCTCAAAGGGTTAATATGCAGTTTACTATTGAATAACATAAAATGAGCTGTAAATAATGTAATGATATGTATTGTTAAGCTACATATACTGTACCAGGTGCAAGTACTCCCACTCCTCACTTAGATATAATCTGGGGCAGTCAACAAACACAGATGTATTTTAACAAAAAGAAAGAGAGAGGGGGGAAAAAAAGATAAAGAAAGGAGGAACAAGAAAAAAAATTAAAACATATGTAAGATAATTTCACCAAGATAACGATCCAGGTAAAACCTGGCCTATTTTTTCAGAGCCACTTTAACTGTGCTGTGTAAAACACAATGACATTTTGACTTGCTTTTGGAACATGCATGAGCCAAACACGTGTGGAAACACCTTGACAGGCCTTTTGTATAACTACAAGAAAACTGATAATCCTAAATCAATTACGAGGGGGAAAATATGAACCTTTGAATACTAGTAATTATAATGGTTATTTTTCACTTTTGTAGCACCTGCAAATGATGCACTGTATATATAACAATGATTCAAAAGGCCCTAATTAACTGTTTATTTTTCTTTTCCTTCTTGTTTGCTGGCTGTAACCAGTCTGCATTAATTGACAGTTTATGTGTGTGTGTGTATAGATATCGAGGTATATTCTCTCCTCCTCCCCCCAGCCCCCCAAATATTTTCTATTACTTTTCCCACTGCCTGGAAATAGTACATTATTAAATTTGCCTCTTCTAGGTCAGTTCTTAAAGCCTCACCAAAGACTTTTTGCTCAACTTCCAGGAACACTCAAGGGATGGGAAAACATGGCAGAATACGTTGGGCTGATCCTACCTTGTGGGGACAACTGCAGCTCCTTCTGTAGCGTGTTGACATGGCTCCCCACTAATAGTGCCAGTCAGAATTCCTAACTGCTTCTACCAAATGCAAAGAGCTGATTTTGGAAGACCTCCAGCCACAGCTTTCCACTGCTGATAGATTACTCTGGGCTATTCATGGAGCAAGATTAGCCTGACCACCATGAAGAAAACTCTTTGTTCTGTGTCATTACCTAGGACCGGTTGAACCGTGCTAAGGCAAAGCTGCATTGGTGAGCTAAATTCATACAGAAATGGGATCAGCAATTATTCTGAAAGGATGGTATTACAGTTGAAGGGAGCAGGAGTGGTGGATTTGTCAAGGTTCTAGGTAGGGAACGTGAAACACAGCAAAGCTTGGCGGAGGCAGCATGGGGACAGTTTGCGGTAGGCACCAGCAGGATTTTTAATGTGGGTGTGAGCGTGCAGTGGCTGTAAAAGCAAAGCACAGTGGAGCTCTGTGCTGAAATTAAATGCAATTGTGGCTAGGCAGCGGCCAAAGGCTGCTGAGCCTCGGGTGGGCACCACGCACTGCGGCAACTCCGGAGTCTCCGGGAGCGAGCCGGGCAGCGCCAGCAAAGAGGCACAAGAGCGCCCCGCGTCGAGAGTGCAGGATGGCTGCTGGAACCATCTGCAGGACATCAAAGTCTGCTGCCTGATGGCAAGTGGGCTGCCAAAGCTTCTAAAGGCTTTGGCGCCTGCATGTAAATCGGATGCAAACTGTCCATCTGCTGCATGGCACAAGTGACAGCTGATTCTTTTTTGCAGTCCGTAAGATGAACTAGACCTAAGCCAATCCGTCCCTGTTCCTAATCACACAAGGTTTGTCCTACCAGTTTCATTAGCCAGACACATGAGATACAGTATGTGGTTTTTCATTTTGCTCAGTACGTGACGCTATAAAAAACAATGCTGGGGATGGGCTGTGAAACCAAAGGGGACGCACTGCTGCTACTGCAGAGAAAGCATATTGGCAATGTTCAAAGCATATTGGGGCATAACAGTAGCCTAAAAACCCCAATATGGATTAGGACAGCTGACCAGATGTCTTGACTGACATTTTTTAACACAATTCAAGGGTGTCCCTACAGTACATAAATGCAAACTATACATCTGTGTACTTCTTCTTCTTTTTTTTTTTTTTTTTTCCACTGGAAATACCATACACGGATGCTTTGATTGCAGCTGACAGCTCTGGTATGAGGAGAGAGCCATACAATGCCACAGCTCTGGCCTTTTCCTCTGAGAAGCTGATGGAAAGAGCTTGACTTGGATTCCTCTGCAAACAGACATAAGAGAGATGTTGTCTTTGACAGAAAGTCACCTGCCTCCTTTCCTCATTGGACTGATAGTTGGAACTCACTGGGATGCTGTGCTGAAAGTGGAGATGAGATGTGATATACTGTTATAATAAGGAAATGTTGTTCTTTTCTAGACTGATCTTGCATTTGGAAAATAGGATTGCTGTCAAAACAGAACCACTCAGATGCACAATTTTTTGAGGGAGAGAGAGGGATCAGGAATGGTCCAGGAGGGAAAAGTGCTGCATGTATATTGAGGAGCAAGGGACAAAGGGACTGAAAAAAGAGAAGTTTCTCATTTTGCACTTTCCAGATTTCAAGTAGCAATCAAAAATGAAGTGTAGATCCCCTTTCCTTCCCACTATCCCCATTGAATTAAACAGGAGAAGTGGCAGTGTTCAGTTTGAGCTAGTGCACCGAGTCTGGACTGCCTGCCCCATATCTTTGTGTAAGCACAGCTGGAGTTGCTCCCCTCAGTTTACAAGAAACCTTCCATGTGCACACTTCTCCCCATCCCTAAACATGTGTCAACATTTTTACCCTTTCATCGCCTTCTACATAGCTAGCATGGGATTAGCAGCTTTGCATGTAGGAAGCCTGTTTTCATACCTGCCTGTCCAGCAGCAGGATGAGACATGGCAAACACCTTTCTCAGCAGCTAGAGTTTATGCCAAAATATTGTTCTTTGCCCCTGACCATCTTCAAAGTACAGGGAAAACTGAAATCTTGCCTTCAAATGGTGAGCTGTGTTATAATCTAACAGGCTCTGCTGCTGTCCCTGTTGGGCTTCATCACGGAATTCTCTCTTCTGCTGATGCTCCTCATTAGCATGTCAGACAGGGCAGATTTATAGTGTTTGCAAGGACATAACCAAATAGACTGCTTGGTTTCAGCATGTACTCTGGTTTCCTGCTAAATGTAAAGTGGTGTCTAAATTTATGTTTGTCCTGAATCAATTGTAAAGCTTTCCTTGTCTCAGCAACTGCCTCCAAACTGCACGTGGAAACAGAAGATGCTCTTATAAAGCAAAAAGTCCTGTAGTATCAGTCAGGATGCAGATAAAAGTTTACTCAGCATCTACAGCTAACCTTTCTATGATGCTGGCTGCTTGGCTGCACACTTAATGGGAAGATAGTTCTTATTTAACAGTTTTGATAATATAAAGCTTGTGCCTGCCAGTAATAAAACTTACTGATTCTTAAGTTTGGCTCTTATGTATCCATTCAGATTTGTATTGTATCCTTCAAAAAGGCTTTCTCCCATGACCTCACTACTTTTGTGCCTATACAGATATTGTATATTTACCCCAAATATAGTTATGGTGGCTTAGATGAGTATTTGAGTCTCTTGGGAAAAAGTTTCTTTGTGGAAATGTTGAAGGATAAAAACGCTGCTCCAGTAGGTGCTGGACTGGAACACCCCTTGGCTCTGCCCCAGCTCCTGCTTGCTGCTCAAATGGTCACACCCGAGGATCTCACAACGGCGACAAACCCCAGATCTCAACTTGCTCCATTCCCAGATGTCCTGTGTGGTGCCCTGGAAGGCTTTCCAGTGAGCAGGATGTTGGTGCTGCTCTTGGTTGACATCCTCCCAGTTGACCTCCCTCAGGACAGAGAGGCTGCAGGCATCTCCAGCTGTGTGCAGCCCTCCACTGCCCAGGATGGCAGCATTGCCCTGTAGAAAGGATTTTCCTGCTGTGCAGGTGAAAGCTTGGATGCTTATGCCAGAACAAACGGCCTCTGCCTGCTCTGTCTTGTCCAGGAACCAGCCAATGGTTGCTATATCGGTCATCTACATTAGGAAGGAGGAAAGGATGAAAAATGAGGGGTAGGGGATTTCAGAGGAGGCAGTGCAAGCCAGTGAAAATATAGCTGTCTACAGTCCTGTGAACGACGATCAAGAGAAAACTCTATTGTTGAACACAGAGAATCACTCTTGGTCCGTATGGTGATAAGCACCTACGTACCTAAAAATTAAATACTTGCTAGCACTGGCAAGCTCCTGATAATGTGCTATACATGACTTTTATGCTTGTATTGTTACCTATAAACCTGGTGATACGAACTAGAAAGTACTAACAGCACACGTTGAAGCGTGGAGGTGCACCACAATTCGTCTTTCCCCCAAATGACCTTCCTCTTTGTTGACTGCTGGAAAATCAGAGATGTGAAAATGTCCCAGATGGAACCGATGGGATTTTTCCTTCCTTCTGGTCCTGACTGTCTGTGATGACTTTCAGAGAGTGCCCAAGATGGCAGGGATTTTACTGCTGAGATTGTAGATCTGACTGTAAATCTGCACTAAACAGACACACATATAAATTGCTATCATGATGTTGCATCAATAGATCAGCTTACAGACCCTTTTAGATTCTCTTTGTCTTGCTATTTTCATTCTATTCAGGAATTGAGCATCAAGATGGATATTTAAAATACAGCTTTCGATTTCCTGATCTACAAATATACCTCTGACCTCCACACATAGGCTGTTAAATCCCTCTGCTTTGTCTTGCTGGACTTTTCCTCTTATTATTATTTCCATGAGAAAGCCTATTCCTGCAAACAGGATGGGGATTTTGAGCCAAACAAAATCTCTGCCCCGGAATGTGCCTGTCACCCATGGTTATCAGAATAGCTACATGTTCACCCTGGGCTTCTGGCTCGGCAGTGCTGTGAAAGTAAAACACATCACGACATCCACTTCAAAGCAGTTCTGAGAGCCTCTGAGAAGTACAGCTCCCCACATCCCTGAAAATAAGAGTCAACCTACATCTCAACATTAAAGTCAGAAATGTAAATAACTTATTTACTAAGTTGGGGTACATCAGAAAGGTGTATCCAGCAGGGCTAGAGAGGTTCTTCTCCCTCTCTACTCTGCTCTGGTGAGACCACAGCTGCAATCCTGTGTCCAGTTTGGGGCTCCCCAGTTCAGGAGAGACAGAAATCTGCTGGAGAGAATCAAACAGAGAGCCATGAGGATGATTAAGGGACTTGAGCATCTCCCCTATGAAGAGAGACTGAGAGCCCTGGGGCTGTTTAGTCTGAGAAGACTGAGAGGGGATCTGATCAATGTGTATCAATAACTGAGGGGTGGGTGTCAAGTGGAGGGGGCCAGGCTCTTTTTGGTGGTTCACAGTGATAAGCCAAGGAACAATGGGTTCAAACTTGAACAGGGAAGATTTCACCTCAACATGAGGAGAAACTTCTTTACAGTGGGAGTGATGGAGCCCTGGAAGAGGCTGCCCAGGTTGTTTGTAGAGTCTCCTTCTCTGGAGATTTTCAAAGCCCACCTGGATGCATTCCTGTGCAGACTACCCTGGGTGATCCTGCAGGGGAGTTGGAGCTGATGATCTCTGGAGGTCCCTTCAATCTAATGTTCTGTGTTTCTGTAAGGATGCTCCATTTATTCCTCATACTAGAAGCCTTACCTAGAGCATGGAAAAAGGAAAAGTAACTTGATTAACTCTACCAGTGATAATGTAAAATGGGATTACGAATACTTAATAAGTAGATGGTGCTACCACACTGTGATTCAAGGGCCAGGGGACCATCATGGTAATGATGGAAGGCAGAGGTATATGCTGACTATATAGTCCTCGTTGCAGACTTGCCTTGAACTCATGCCAACCATGGTTCAACAGAGAGGCCACTTTGCATTATTCTCTCTTTTATTGCAATGAAGCTTGATGCACAAATGGGGAAAGAGGCTCTTAGCAACGTAAAGGCAACATTCTTCCTTTACTATGATCTCAATTCAGATCTATTCTTTGATGCTTTTTGGTCACCAAATGAAAGAACTCAGCCTTCAATGCTTTTTACTGTGCTGCATGAGGGAAGATACTTTCTGCTTTTTGCGGTCCAGGAGTTATGAGTGGTGCAATCAATATGCAGGGGTAAGATCAAGTACTTAGGGGTAATAAATACATATAGAGATGTATGTCTTTCTTCAATCCTGAATTTTATGCAGTGTCCTAAAAAAAAATATCGCTGTCCATTCATCCATCTGTCCCTCCAACATCAAGGTTATTTATGTAGTACAAGGTCTTTAAATCCTGCAGAACATCTCTCTGCCATCTAAACGAAGGGCCAAATCCTATTATCTTCCCTCAGCTTCACTCAGACGACCTCCCTCGCTATGGTACCTTCACAACTCAATAGAGAGGCAGTGCAGTCTGCATTCTGGCCCTAAGCTAGAACACATTATTGCTCAGACTGTGAAAAGGCTGATTTGGATCCGTTCTTTGCACTGCGGCAATCCTGTATGATCCTTGCCTGGCATGAGCTTCTCATCTCGCACCAGCTCCTTTTTGGCTGGTTTTTGTGCAGTGTTAACACAGCACAAGGGTTTTTTCTTTCTTTCTTTTTCTTTCTTTCTTTCTTTCTTTCTTTCTTTCTTTCTTTCTTTCTTTCTTTCTTTCTTTCTTTCTTTCTTTCTTTCTTTCTTTCTTTCTTTCTTTCTTTCTTTCTTTCTTTCTTTCTTTCTTTCTTTCTTTCTTTCTTTCTTTCTTTCTTTCTTTCTTTCTTTCTTTCTTTCTTTCTTTCTTTCTTTCTTTCTTTCTTTCTTTCTTTCTTTCTTTCTTTCTTTCTTTCTTTCTTTCTTTTTTTTTTTTTTTTCCTTATGGAAACAAAGTAGCTTCTGATAAGATCGAGGGAAACATTTGGGACACTGCTCATTGACATTTTACCTCAGGAAAAAGAAGATTACAGCCTACTCAAAGTAAATCACACAGGAAAGGGAATGTCCTCATTTTAGGCTGCAGAGCAGAGAGCCTGTGTGCTGCAATTGCTAAGGTAATGGTTGCTGCTGCTCAACTGTTTCCTCAAAATGCAGTCACTTTGCCTCTTTATTTTTGGGCACTTTTGCATGCATAATGATATCCATCCATTTAAAGGCAAATGTCCTCTTAGTTTTAATAGGCTTCTGTTCACGGAATACTGGCAGATACTGTCCTTAGTTTGATTTTTTTCTTTTTTCTTTTTTTTTTTTTTATTCCTTTCTTTTTGTAATTCTGAGCTAACCATTGGCTTGGCATGAATCTACTGGAAGCACAGGGTACCTGTGCCTTCCAAGCAGCAGCTCAGCATCTTCCAGAACAGGACTACCCTGTGTACGTTGTGGAAAGATATAAATTTTTATGGTGTGTGTTTTTACAATGAATTTGTCACATAAATAAAGAATGGAAGAGACGTTGCTGGTCTGTTAATTTACTTCTCTGTAATATTAGATTATTCTCCAGCGTGCATTTTCTAGATCCACGGACAGCCCAGTTTTCAGTGTCACAAATGATGGAGTTTGCAAAGCTTCTTACAGGCAAATTCAGAGCTTGTATGTCCTCGGTTGCTTTTCAAACATTTACATCTCCTCTTCTTCCTTACCTGTTCTTCATTTTAATGACCAGAATGCATTTTCTCTGAAATTGCATTTACAAGCTATTGTCTCCCTGTCTAAAAACATTTACAGACCTTTCCAAATCTCCCTCCATTTTGCCACTTTTCCTATTAATTCCTCTTGTTAAATTAAATGATTCATAGTTTCAAAATACTCTTTTTTTTTTCTTTCTTTTTTTTTTTCTCTTCTATTGTCCAACTAAACTGTGGTTAGTTGAAATTATGCACCTCACTCCCCAACTAATTTGGAGAAACTACCCCCAAAAATGAAATTGCTCAGACCAGCTCAGTTTGGGATGGGAGCAAATGAAGCTCTATTTACAAGCAAACTACAATCTAGAAATGGGAAATGCAACGAATATGTACAAAATATACAATGCATGTACGATAGAGATATATTTACAACTTATAAACAACACAGAAACTCCTCAGACCCCTCTGGAAGGATCCAGAGGATTGTTCACCTCCTCCCCCACTCCCTCCCTCCCTCCTTCCCATTACCTCACACAGAGGTCAAAACAGAAATCCTCTGGCAAGACCACGAGAGAGAAGGAGAGGAAAGTTGCAAGCAAAAGTGACAGAAGAAGAAAAGAAAGCAAGAACTGTTTATGCCTCTGCTCTATATTCCCATTAGCAATCCAATGAATTATATAGACCTTAGCATTATTTTTCTTTTGTGTCCAATGGTAATTTGTTTTATTTTCAGTCTTTGCAGCCAGGATGTAGGCTAAAGTTCCCCCTTCAAACTGTAACATAAGCTCAGCCAAGCACTGCCTAACCTCACCTGTTGCCTCTGCACCATGTGTGAAGTTCAACACACTCCTGGGGGCGATTCTTGTCATTTAATGCCTGATGCAAAGGTTGGGAAGACATAGCTGAGATTTTAAAAGAAGAGGATCCTTTCTAAGTGTCCATTTTACATATATAGAAATTTATGTGGGGAAAGAGCACATTACAGAAAAAAAAAACATTCTGAGAAACCAAGTTTCAAGCAATTATCAGCCAGATTTAGTAACTTCCTTGTCTTCTAAATTAAAACATGAGACACTGCTTTGCCCGTCACTGATTATGAATATCCCTGTAGCTCCCAATTAAATGCCATGTGTGAATTTACTTCCACTTTTTTTTTTCAGTTAGTTAATAAAGTTTACTGAGTTATATTCCAAACAGACTTTTAGTGTATATGATAATTGTAAGACTTTATGTTATGGTGCATCTTCAAAGCTGGATTCAACAACTCACAGAGCCTACCTGCAAAATTGTTTCTGGAATGAGTTGAAAGGGAAAGAGTAATTTTAGTTTTTTTTTTTAAATCAAAAAAATATATTTTTTTTCAGAACCTCTGACTGAAAAAAAAAAAAAGAGGCAGTATTTCTTAAATCTAGATATCTCCCAGTATTGCTTCTTTTTATTTTTCCACATTAATTTTTTATTTCAAAGTTTCTTCTTTCCACTTGGCTTGTGACTCTCGTAATACAGTACTTCTAGGATCAAAAGAAGCTATTTTTGTAGTATTACCTCATTTTCTTTTATTAAAATAGAGAACAACTATAAGTTCTACATGTATTTGGTCAAAATTATAGTAGCCCTAGCCATTCTTTCAGTTTCTACCCTAAGGTGCAAAGAGATAGTCTAAGCTTTGGGTGACAGTCTTTTAGGGGGGACACAGGATCTCTTCTGGAACAAAACAATGCCATTCTTTTGTGCAGTGTCAGAACCTCTCCCTGGCACTTTCAGAAATCCCTTCTCTTAGGTAACAGCAATATTTTCATAGCATGCAATTCCAAAATAAAGGCCTCCCCTTTCATTTTATTCATTGCAGTGGAGTTTAGGGTGCTCAGGAAATGAAGGCCAGGACCCTAGGTAATAGTCTATTCAGGTCAGGAAGGCTAATTAATATGCAGACCCTTGCTATGTTTCCAGTGTTGTGTTAGAAGACTTGGTTTATTTGGTCAATGAGAAGTGCCTGGTGAAAAAGGTTCAGCTTTCAGAATGGCAAATGTTTACTTGTACATACTCATGTTGGAGGGGGAGGACTGTGTCCTGTGTATAGGTTTTAGGATAATGCAGGTATTCTATAGGAGCTGCAGTTGAAAGAGAAATAATCCTTATCATGTACTGATCTAAACAAAGATGAAGAGAGAGAAGATTTGTAATTCATTCCATCATTCCATTCCAGATTTCCCATTAGACTTTGAATAAGCCATGTAACCCTTACAAACCATGCTCTTCTGTAAAAGATGCCTCACAGTAGCTCCTATTGCAGGTATCTCTGTGGGGTAGGTTTTGGCCGATGCCTAGGAAGTTTTCCACAGATTGAGTAGCAAGTGATAGAATGTAAATAAATGGTCATTGGATGCAAAAGGAAAACAATGATAAGGTCTAAATAATCCCATTGGGCTGATGACTAACATAAAGTGAGTTGTATAAACTAATTTTCCCTCTTTCTTGGCTCTTTGTTCCAGCAGATACTAGCTGGTAGCTCTTGCTTGGCTCTTGGTGACCTTGGCTGTGTTCTTGTTGTGGCTAAGTACTAACAGCTACTCTCTGCTCTTCTCTCTCTCTTTTCCCTTGTGCAGGTTAGGGGGAAGGGAGCAGGGAGGGGGAAGCTGTTGGTAACCCCCTGGTTTTGTCCAGAGGGGTTCTTGTGTTGTTTATAAATTGTAAATGCATGTAAGTATTGTGTATTTTACACATATTCCTTGCATCTCATATTTCTAGACTGTAGTTTTGTTTGTAAATAGAGCTTCATTTGCTTCCATTCCAAACTGAACTAGTCTGGCAATTTTATTTTGGGGGGTAGTTTCAAGCCAGCACAGGGTGTTTATAGGGCACCAGGGAATTCAACAGGAAAGGGCTATAGCAATGTATATCTTTGAGACTTCCTCTCTTCTTCCTTTTAGAAGCAAAAATTAAAAGTTGCACAAGCCTTATTGGACTCAGAAGACAAATCCAGGTACAACAGACCATGACATATCAATTTTAGATAATATAATAAGATACTGGCAGGGTCTCTATGATATAGTTCTTGATTATAAAAGTTGCCTCAGTGGCTACAAGGTCATTCAGGCACTCACAGACAATATTTGCTCACTGCTCAATGTTGCTTACATGCAAACATGCACCCACTTTCCACCACAGGCCAAGGAGAGAAGCAGATATAAGTGGAAACACTCCAGCCTGAATATTGCGCCAAGCACTTAATCTCAGATTAGGCTCATGTTTTTTTTTTGGTTTTTTTTTGCATACTTGGGTTGGGCACAAACAAGTTTAAAATATTGGAGTACAATTCATCAGGGGATCTCCCAAGCTTGGCCCACCCTGAGCAGAGTGAATGATTTGAACCTTAGTCATAGCTAGGTTGGTATTCAGTGGTTTCAGTGTGGAACACATGGATCTGGCATACTTAATTCTGGCCTCTGATCTTTGCTTCTGTGAACATCATCACAGAGTTCATAATTGCTGAGCACAACAGAAGGTATGTACCCTGCTATTTGAATGAATTATAGGTGCACGAGGTCTACATTTCTTCTGACAGATACTGCAAAATCACAAAAGGAACCTTGAGAATGCTTCTTATATGTGAATGAGAAACCTGCCTTATCTGTAGAGTGAAGCCTCTACCGTGTGCAGGTCTGGAGCCTTCATTATACAGAGGACATGGACCTGATGGAGAGGGTCCAGAGGAGGGCCACAAGAGTGATCAGGGGGTTGAGGCACCTCTGCTATGAGGA
The DNA here is from genome assembly GCF_027791375.1 of Indicator indicator. Classification (NCBI taxonomy): domain Eukaryota; kingdom Metazoa; phylum Chordata; class Aves; order Piciformes; family Indicatoridae; genus Indicator; species Indicator indicator. The sequence goes on from NC_072020.1 coordinate 30,528,814, forward strand.
CAGGCTGAGGGAGCTGGGGGTGTGCAGCCTGAAGAGGAGGCTCTGGGGAGACCTAATAGCAGCCTGGCAGTACCTCAAGATACAGAAAGGATGGAGAGAGACTGTTTGCAAAGGTCTGCAGGGACAGGACAAGGGGCAGTGGCTTCAAACTAGAGAAGAGCAGATTTACATTAGATGTTAGGAACAATTTCTTTACTCTGAGGGTGGTGGAACACTGGAACAGGTTGCCCAGGGAGGTGGTTGAGGCTCCTTCCCTGGAGATATTCAAGGTGAGGCTGGAGGAGGCCCTGGGCAACCTGATCTAGTTGGGGATGTCGCTGCTGACTGTGAGGAGGTTGGACTGGATGAGCTTTGGAGGTCCCTTCTGGCCCAGACCATTCTATGATTTTGTGATTCTAAAATCAGAGCTGATTGCAGGGTAATTCCAGAAGATGTATCAGTGTCTGAAGGCCTGTTTCTGGGAGCCAAATCACTGCAAACCATTTATGTGGTAGAGTCATAAAGCTACTTGCAGATTTAAAAGATGTTATTCTCATTAAAGATATATAAGTAACATGAGTCAAGACACTGCTTGTCACTTTAACAGAAGAGTAGTCAGTGGCTGGTTTGAGACACAGTGTCTGGAGTGTGTATAAAAAGATACTTAGTGACATACAAACAAGACCAGCCAGTTCTGACCAATCCAGACACTGCTGTTTTACAGATAACCTTACAATTTAAAAGTAAACCCAAGCATTCTACTTGAACTTCCCATTCACTGGTTCTGATTTGCAGCATCCCAGAAGCAGGCTGGAATAACAGGCTTCCGAGAATCAGCAGAAACAAGCCTGTGGACCTTCCTACTGCTTGAACTGCTCCCCTCATCATTTTCAGGTTGGCAGTTTAAAGCCTCAACCTGATTCCTGTACCATGTGTTTCACCAGAAACAAAAACCCTCTAGTGTCTGTGGAGATGAAAATGAGTATTTTCTTAGAAAACCAATAAATGCCACATACATGTTGTGGCATTCATTTCAGATTCTCCCAAGATTAAACATTCATGCTTCCTCTAATTTGTGTACTCTTTGTTGCTTTGCTTTTTGGTTTTTGGGTGGGTTTTTTTGTTGTTTTTTTTTTTTCGTCTAGTGGTAATAACAGGGCAATAAATGTATCTCAATTCAGTGCATGCATAAACCAGATTGTTATAAAAATGCCTTCAATTTAGGTTTATTTACATGATTTTTACTATGTAGAAGTCATTTATCGCTATATACATTTTGGAGTCAGGACTACCACATCCTGATAAGGCAAAGCATCCTTATTTTTGTTTCTATTGTTTCAGCAGCAGTTTTCTTTCTTTTCTGTTCTTTTAAAACATTTTAGAGTATAAATTGCTCAGGAACCTTCCGGAGACTTTCTGTTTTGCTCCTAAAATCTAGCTCTTAACATATATTTTCTGTTAGAAGCTTCGGATGTATGTATGGCTGCATTTCTGTTGCTCAATGTAAAGAGTGCCTGGCCACTGGATAGACAGAGGTATTTACAATAAAAATGGATGTATTAATTATTTCATTCACTAGACAAGTATCACCAGAAAGGCTGGGCTTATGCAATACAGCAGGCATCACAGCAAAAAATCATAAATACTGGAGTTCTGTTTAGCTTGACAATGGCAGGTAACAGACTATCACTTCTCTTCCCTTCGCTACTGTATTCTTTTTTCTCCATCTTCCTTTCTTGTCATTATCACACTTATTTCAGCATCCTGGTATCAGCAGCATTTAGTGACATTGCGAAAACGTGGTTCAGAAAGGCTGAACTTTTAATTGTGACGAGGAATAAGTTAGCTTAATTATTCCCTGCAAGGCGAGAAGCGGCGGTTTGTTCTTCTTCCTAAGTCCTTCCTCCCTAATCGCAATTCAACACCCTTTTCAAGCATTGCTGTGGATGAACTTCATGCTGCTAGACAAATAAATTCTTTGGGAAAAAAAAAATGCACATTTTTATTTGGAAATAATGCCATCTCTTTGTTAGATTTGCAGCAATCCTATTTTGCCTCTACTGTTTTTAAGTCGAAAATGAAAAATTATAGAGGAGATGTTTGTGCATCATATTGTGCTGAATGGTATGTAGGTCAGCATGCTGCACCATAGCAGATAAGGCACAGTGAACAAGTGTTCTATGTACTTACAAGCAAATATCAGTCATAATAGAAGTAGACAGATCTACAAGAGCGTTTTGGCTTAGGAAATGTTTCTTGTCATTAGCATTTAAAAAAAGCTGTGAGATTCAGGCCTATCAGCACCGATTCACAGCAAAGCCTGGCTTGCACAGGTTGTTATCTGTTCAGTACAGAGGTGCAGCTGGTTAGCAAATGGATTTGCAGATTTTTTTTTATTTTTATTTTTTTTTATTTTTTAGCAGGGATGAGTAAAAAGGCAAAGAATCAGGTACTTACAACCCATTCAGAATGTAACAATTTTGTTTGTGTTATAAACCAAACCTTCTGGTTTTTTTTTTCTTTTTTTTTTTTTTTCCAAACTGCATTATTTTTAGAAACAGACCCAAGGAAAAAAAAAAGGGCTGATTTAAAAAAAAAAAAATCTTTATTCATATTCCAGTTTCCCTAAGGGCTCCAATATCCATGAAGTAATACCAGCAAAGGGAGCAATGAAGTCTGCAGACTTCCATGATTCAGTTTACAACGCTGCTTTATTGTGTTAGCAGTCAAGTCAAAAGGCACCATCCAATATTTTTCATTTTCCATGTCTTCCTCTATGTGTTCTCACAAACATGAAAGGGGAAAATAGGTGTACGATTCCCTAATGCTATGGCTGAAGGTTAGGGCAATTTCTATTTCATGTGGCAGTGGAATCATTCCTCATGGAGATAATAATCAGGGTTG